>NC_066584.1:44158748-44459998 GCF_024323335.1 Lathyrus oleraceus | reverse complement strand
TAACCAACCCCCTTACCAGTAATCTCTTACATTTTATTAGTTTTGATTTGAAAACTACTTACTTTTGGGTTTTGTTCGTACTTTTTCCCTTTTCCCTTGGAAACAATAAAAGCGCGGTGGCGACTCTTGTTATTTGATCTCTAGCTTATCCATAGCTTGATGATCATGAATTTACCACTACAGAACTTTGTTCCAAGCTTTGTCTTTTGCTAAGGAAAAGTGAGTTGGGGCACCCATGTCCTCGTATAAAGATGCGCAGAGAATTGTTGAGGATGGTAAGTCTGATCAGTGGGGACAAATGGTAGAGGTCTCTGACAACAAGAGCAGAGTCGGTTTGGGATTCCAACAAGCTTCATCTGTGGTTAAGACTGAAGAGGTGCAACCCAGTTTCCGTAGCGGAGGGTTCATTCATGGTAATGAACAACACTTAGCTGCAATGATCGAGGGTGAGGAAGACGAAGACTGTACCAATTTTGTGACGCATGGAAAAGCTTGCAACAATTGAACTGCTGTTATTGTTCCTATTATTGTGCATTGATCTAAGTAATTTCTTTTATTTCTTTTTGAAAATCCTTCTCCTATGCCTAAGGGAGAAATGAACATTGTCTGGGAATTTTCAAATTTTGATCATCAATAAAATCTAATTCTATTCATCCACATCTATGATGTTTTTATTTTTACTTTTTGCTTTTCTGAAAATGGTAATCACCAAAAAAACATAAATGAATAAATAAACTTGTCCATCTGCATAATATTTGGTCACAAATCACTTCTCTAAAATCAAAATATCAAATCATTATGCAGGTTGGTTTCTAAACCCATTGAATACAATGATCCTACTCCTTCTCCAAAATTTGAATTCCCTGTTTTTGAAGTTGAGGAGGAAAATGATGAAGAAGTATCTGATGAATTGTCTCGTCTTCTTGAGCACGAGGAAAAATCCATTTAGTCGTTCAAAGAGCAGATTGAGTTAGTCAACTTGGGTTCCGAGGATGATATGAAAGAAGTCAAAGTTGGGTCTCGACTGTGTCCAGATGTTAAGAAGGGGTTGATTGATCTTCTCCGAGAGTATTCAGATGTGTTTTCTTGGTCCTATCAAGACATGCCTGATTTGGATTATGAGTGTCATACGGTGAACTGACTTTAGGGTATTTTGCTTTTTATCGCAATGTCGCGGATAGCAAGAGTCGCCACCGACTTTTCTTTTATCCAATAAGGAAAGGTGGAAAAGAACAGGAAAGACCTCAATAGATTTTGGGTTCGGGAGGTACATTATACAAAGGGAAGGTATTAGCACCCTTTGTATCCATGGTTATCCATGGGCTCTTAATTGCTGGATCACTTATATTTTTGTCTGAAAAAAGTGTTCGTGAATTGTTAAAAAAATGTTTCGAAAAGAGAGTTAACTTTGTAATGATTCTCGTATGAATGTATACAAAGTATTTATCTCGTTTGATGTTGAAAACGGTTTAGAAAAATATAACTCGGTAATGATTCTAGTATGAATGTATACCAAGTGGTGATTTTCCAAAAGAGGTTTTGAAAGGTGTGAGGTGTTGAAAATATTTTAGGTTATGATCCAGTAATTGAGAGTTATACCTTCCTAAGGTCGTTATAAACGTTTCCTATCCTTATGAGGGTAAAACTGTCCTTACTATTGAGAAGTAAGTAATTCTACCCTTTGGATGTTTAAGGGTCATCGTAGGGTCATCGATAGGTCATTGAAGGCAACAGTTGTAAGGATACCTTAGCATTCGAAGGGACGATCATCATTTAACCGTAGGCTACACCGAAGGGTCATCGAGGGACGAAATCATATATTCGAAGGCAACATCCGAGGGACTATGATTTATTTTATGATGATTTAATCGAAGGGCCATTGCTAAGTGTATCCCCACATTCGCGGGACATGACCGTAATACCGTAATATCATAAGGCAAAAGAGAGGTCCAAGATCACATATTTAAAGGCCGCATTTTAAAGTTAATTAGGTGATTATGATGAATCTCCACATTAAAATCAATACATTAAAAATAATACATTAAAATTAATACATTAAAATTAATTATTAAAATTAACACATTAAAATTAATTAAGCAATTTAGGGTGAGCCTCCACAAGGGTATCCCACAAATAAAGTGGAAGACCTAACAGCAATCTTTTCCTGGGACATGTGAACCTTGGCAAAATTCAGCAAACGGGTTAAAATACCAAATCGGGGTGTAATCGAAGATTACACCGCAAAAGAAAATACAGCAGCATGAATGTCAGGCAAAACAGTGCATAATTAACATAGAATAGATCAGGTTACGCATAGAACATAACAAATATCAATGGCTGTCCCGTTCGCCTCTGCCTCGCCTAGCGAAGGCCTAGCGAACACTCGCTACATGCTCGCTTAGCGATGTGCTAGCGAGCGGCTGCGGGTTTTGAATTTCAGAACAGTATGACTTCAACCTGCGGCATGGCTTATGGCATTCAACACATAATTACATGGTTCAGCATTCACAATATTCAGGCACACTTAAATTCACATGCAAAACCTCAAATATGTTTATGAATTCAATTATAATATCACATGCAAGTTAAGAACATAAAGCGGTATCGCATGCAAATTAAGAAAATAAAGCGATAATAGTAATGCAAACCTGTTTGCAATCGAATTGTAACCTTGAGTTGGCCGATCGGATCGAATTGAGCGGAAGTGACCTTGCTGCCGCCGGCTTTTCCTTCAGGGTTTCCTTTAGGGTTTTCCGTCTGTGAGCGCTAGGGTTTGCTTGCTAGGGTTCTCCTTTCCTCCTTTTTTCGTTTTTTTTTTCATTACTGAAGTGCTGGTATTTATAATGCCCTTTTTCATGACCTAATGGGCTCAGAACGAAGCCCGAAATTTTTTGTTGTCTGTCAGCCTCGCTAGGCGAGCTGGTAGCGAACGTTTGCTTCGCTAGGCGAGCGTGTAGCGAACGTTCGCTAGGCGAGCGTGTAGCGAACATAACGTTCGCTAGGCGAGCGTGTAGCGAACAGGCCAGTTTGGGCCATTTTCTGGATTGGGCCATTCGTGAGCTGGGCCTTTGTCCCTTTAAGATCAGTGCCATAAAATGAGTCGGAATGCCCCTGAAAAATGTCTTGAAATATTAATGGGCAAATTTTGGGGTATGACAGCTGCCTCTGTTCAATATTCTTGAACCGAGAGAGTTAGGATGGCGTGCATGCCATTCGTGGTCTGGAGGTGGAAGATTATTGAACACTAGAATGCCCCCAAAAATTTGCACTTGTCAATTAGTCTTGACGGAGATGGGCTTAAAGATGCCATCCAGGAAATTTGATGATGAAAGCTTCAGATTGCGCCGTACATTAGGCCAATTTGAAGACATGGGCGCCACACTGGGTCGTACGTTAGACCGAATAATGAGTCATCCATTAGGCTGTTGACTTCGCTGGGGAGTCGGAGTGTGTCATATGCTGCTGGGGATAAAGGATCAGAATGGATCATGCGCTATATCGTATCTGAGTTGAAGAGAGGGCCGTACGTTAGGCTGTGTCTGATGATGAAAGGGGGTAGTCGTACACTAGACTACACTTCAGAAATGTACCTTACACTAGGTAGCATCTGAGGAGACGAAGGTCTAATTGGGTCGTACATTAGACCGTATCTGAGCAGAATGAGCCGTCCATTAGGCTGAATCTGATGATAAAAGGGGGTAGTCGTACACTAGACTACACTTCAGAAATGTACCGTACACTAGGTAGCATCTGAGGAGACGAAGGTCTAATTGGGTCGTACATTAGACCATATCTGAGCAGAATGAGCCGTCCATTAGGCTGAATCTGATGATAAAAGGGGGTAGTCGTACACTAGACTACACTTCAGAAATGTACCGTACACTAGGTAGCATCTGAGGAGACGAAGGTCTAATTGGGTCGTACATTAGACCGTATCTGAGCAGAATGAGCCGTCCATTAGGCTGAATCTGATGATAAAAGGGGTAGTCGTACACTAGACTACACTTCAGAAATGTACCGTACACTAGGTAGCATCTGAGGAGACGAAGGTCTAATTGGGTCGTACATTAGACCGTATCTGAGCAGACTGAGCCGTCCATTAGGCTGAATTTGATGATAAAAGGGGGTAGTCGTACACTAGACTACACTTCAGAAATGTACCGTACACTAGGTAGCATCTGAGGAGACGAAGGTCTAATTGGGTCGTACATTAGACCGTATCTGAGCAGAATGAGCCGTCCATTAGGTTGAATCTGATGATAAAAGGGGGTAGTCGTACACTAGACTACACTTCAGAAATGTACCGTACACTAGGTAGCATCTGAGGAGACGAAGGTCTAATTGGGTCGTACATTAGACCGTATCTGGGCAGAATGAGCCGTCCATTAGGCTGAATCTGATGATAAAAGGGGGTAGTCGTACACTAGACTACACTTCAGAAATGTACCGTACACTAGGTAGCATCTGAGGAGACGAAGGTCTAATTGGGTCGTACATTAGACCGTATCTGGGCAGAATGAGCCGTCCATTAGGCTGAATCTGATGATAAAAGGGGGTAGTCGTACACTAGACTACACTTCAGAAATGTACCGTACACTAGGTAGCATCTGAGGAGACGAAGGTCTAATTGGGTCGTACATTAGACCGTATCTGATGACTGGAAGGTCTAACTTGGTCGTACATTAGACTGTATTTGCAGAATCTGACTTGAAGGTCTAACTTGGTCGTACATTAGACTGTATTTGCAGAATCTGACTTGAAGGTCTAACTTGGTCGTACATTAGACTGTATTTGCAGAATCTGACTTGAAGGTCTAACTTGGTCGTACATTAGACTGTATTTGCAGAATCTGACTTGAAGGTCTAACTTGGTCGTACATTAGACTGTCTTTGAGTGGTTGAAGGTCAGAATGGATCGTACGCTAGATCGTATCTGAGTTGTTGAAGGTCAGAATGGATCGTACGCTAGATCGTATCTGAGTTGTTGAAGGTCAGAATGGATCGTACGCTAGATCGTATCTGAGTTGTTGAAGGTCAGAATGGATCGTACGCTAGATCGTATCTGAGTTGAAGGAGTCATATGTTGAGATGAATCAGGATGAACCGTACGCTAGGCTATATCTGATAGTATTTGTATATGCTGTATTTGCAATAAATGTCTGGGATGGGCTTATAGATGCCATCGTTAGGAGGATGTCAGAATGAATGTTGTCATGGAGTGTATCTGAAAGATGTAGTTGAATCCTGAATGTAATTGATAAGGATGTCCGTCTGAATGGACCTTTGTTTTGACTATGTCAGGAGGATAATTGACCTGAAAAATAAAGTTAGCTTCATGCCATGTCATGATGCATGAGATGCAAATGTTGCATGCATGCGTATGCTGTGAAATGATGTAATGAGTGAATTATGCGTCTGGAATGAATGAGAGCATTGTATACATGTATATGTTATGAAATGATGTAATGTATATGATGCGGAACGAAAATTGTATGTAGGTATGTGATGTGAAATGATGTAATGAATGCACTATGTGTCTGAAACGTTCTTCCAGGGGACTCTACTGGGGAAATAAATCTCAGTCTTCTGGTCGGAGATATTTGTATTGATGACCCTTCCTTAGCTAGGGGTATTTGACCTTTATCTGATGGCAGAGATATTCAACAGAGCCTGGCTGGGGTAGAAGAGATGACCAGTCTAGTGATGCCAAGTTCTTCTGGGGCATAACTGGCTTAGCCGGGGAATAGAATTGGCAACAGATTCATTGGAAAGCCTGGTTAGACCTTCTCCTCGATCCTGAAGTCCTTTAGTAATTGTCATTGTTATTTTATGCATGTATTTTGATAAACATTGATCATATTCAAATGCATATATCAATTCAAGTTAAATCAATGGACGTTTATGCAAACAAAATAGAGAAAGTAAAACAAAAGCATTTTTTTTTGAAACAGAATTGTATTGATTTAGAAAGAGGGCCTATAAACAGGCAATTTGTGTACAAGGAGACAGAAATCCTAGTAAGAGGAAATCGTCAAGAAACGAAGACAAAGCTATGCAGAAAAAGTCCTGTTGATTTTAATTCCACTACTGTCATTATGTCTTCAAGCCTCTCATCTCCTGCTGTCGGATGAAAGTGATTGGCTTGTTCAGTCCCTTGAACTTGGTTGAAGCAGACAGAGAACGGGGCATAGTCATACGCTTTAATCCCTAATTTTTGCCTGGACCGCCTTTTCAGGTTTTCAGTCCACCGGGATACCCTTTTTTTTGCTCAAGCCGCCTTTTCAGGTTTTCGACTTGCCGGGTGTATGTCTTTATATGTTTATCCCTAATTTTTTGCCCGAACCCTTTTGGTTCGCCGGGATGCCCTTACTTTTGCCTAGGTACGTCAACCTAGCGGGTCTCTTTTATGCGTAGTATTTTTTTAACTATGTCAGTGTTCACAGGATGCGGGAACTCTTCGCCATCCATTGTAGCAAGCATCATGGCTCCACCAGAGAATACCTTCTTAACTACAAGTGGCCCTTCGTGTGTGGGAGTCCATTTGCCTCTGGGATCACCTTGTGGTAGAATGATACGCTTGACCACCAAGGCGCCAAGTTGGTACACCTGTCTCTTGACCTTTTTGTTAAATGCTTGGGTCATGCGCTTCTGATATATCTGCCTATGACAAACAGCCGCAAGTCTCTTTTCATCAATCAAATTTATCTGATCGAGTCGAGTTTGAATCCATTCATCCTCATCTAAGCCTGCATCTTTCGCAATTCTTAGAGAGGGAGTCTGAACTTCCACTGGTAAAACGGCTTCCATTCCATAGACTAAAGAGAAAGGGGTTGCCCCTGTCGAAGTGCAGTAACCATGAAGAGAAAAAGGTAACATCTCCTGCCGGTCTTTGTATGTTACTGTTATATTCTTGATATTGTTAGCAGCCTCCACGGCGCCGTTCGTCTTTGGCCGGTACGGAGAAGAGTTATGGTGTTTTATTTTGAACTGCATGCCGAGTTCAATTTAGTACCATTATCAGTGATAACTCTTTTAGGAGACAGCAGGTTTCTCGAATGTATATTTGATAAGATCCATCTTAGAAATCAATAAAGTGGTATGATTCAACATATACTGTCTTAGTCGGCGAGCAGCCTAAGCCAAAGCACAGTAAGCTTTCTCGAGCTGTGAGTATCTTGTTTCACAGTCGGTACCTTTTGCTAAGGCAGTGTATGGCATGCTCTTTTCGACCAGACTCGTCATGTTGCCCCAGCACACCCTATTGAATTTTCTAACACGGTCAAATACATGATTAGAGGTCTTCCTTCAACTGGTAGCATTAGAATTGAAGGTTCTTGGAGATATTTCTTGATTTTGTCATTCATCATTCCATACCATCTCTTGATTTTTCTTTTTTGGTAATTTGAAGATGGGTTTGCAGGTAGCAGTCAAATGTGGGATGAATCGGGCAATGTAATTCGAGTGCCCCAAGAAACCTCTGACTTCTTTCTCGTCTATTTCAGTACCCATTGCAATTTCAATTGATTCCTCCTGCGGCTGTGTGGTCTTTTCTTCTTGTAGTAACAGTCTGACAAGTTCACCAGGGACTTCACAATCTTCCTCGCTTCCATCCTCGGCTTGGTAGATCGGATTTTCAAAGTCATAATGAACAGTAGCAGAACTATTATCAACAGGATCCAGAGTGGATATGGATCGGAAAACTGTTACGTGCGTGTGTGCAAGAAAACATAACTTGTTTTGAAAAAAATGACAGGAAAGATAAAGAGCGCAATATTTGAATGCAAAAAGTCCATTGATTTATTGAATATGAATATGCTTATGAAATGACAAAACCCTTGAAAAATTAGCTATTATGCCCCGGGTATAGACACAATGCTTTGAAACATAAAAATAGCAATAACAATTACTCCTGACTAAAGGAAATCGGGATAGTGTCTTCAGCCTTCCAATTATTGGGTCCGTCACCAATTGTTGGGAAAATCCAGCTATCCAAGTCATAATCGTTATCAGTATCTTCCACAGCATTGACAGTCTCGTCATGATTAGGCAGAGGGGCAGTGATGCCATTAGGAGTCTCCGGAGGATCAAAGATAGTCGCCTGTATCTTCCCACTTCGAATGCCACTTTCAACATGTTCACCTGTTAATATAAGTTCAGTGAAACCCAATGAGGAACTCCTCAATAGATGGCTGTAGAATGGGCCAGTCGGTGTGCTCATGAATATGTCCACTAATTCTCGATCAGTCATAGGGGGTTTGACTCTGCCAGCCAAATCTCTCCACTTTTGAGCATATTCTTTGAAACTTTCTTTAGATCCCATAGTCATATTCTGCAACTGTAGCCGAGTAGGCGCTAGTTCAGAATTATACTGGTACTGTTTATAGAAAGCAGTTGCTAAATCAGTCCATGTGTGGATGTCAGAGCTCTCGAGCTGATAATACCACTCCAATTGTGTGCCAGACAGACTCTCTTGGAAGAAATGGATCCAGAGCTTCTTATTAGTGGTATACGGCTGAATCTTTCTCACGTAAGCTCTCAGATGCATCTGAGGACAAGATGCCCCATCATACTGAGTGAAAGCGGGGACCTTGAATTTGCGAGGAATGATCACATCGGAGACTAGACCCAAACTTTCAAAATCCAGACTGGGCGCCTTCTGACCTTCCATAGCTAGCATGCGTTCTTCCAGCAACTTGTACTTGCCATCTTTTGGAGAGTACTGTTCATTCTCGTAATCTTCATCGTCATCCTCAGGGTTGAAAGGATCAGCATTCTCATCTTCTGAATCTGTCTCTGTTTCCTCTTCTTGATCCTTCGGAATTCTGATTTTGATTCCCGCAGCCTGTCCTTTAAGCCTTCTTCCCGGGTTAATGTAACTCACAGCTTTCTTGTCTTTCTTTTTCTCGAGCAAGAGAGCTTTCAGTTCCTCCTGCCCCCTGGATAAGTTCAAGATCATCTCCTGGAGTTGAGCATTCTGAGCATGGAGATCCTTGACAGTTTGTTCGAGGTCCATTTTTCTGTGTGGAGGAAAATCGTGAGAACACTGATCCCTTTAGAGTACCTGTTATGCTATGTTATGCTATGCAATGCATGAAATGTTTTCAAGGCCTTTTGGAATTTAACTTTGCATAAACTACCGAAAAGGGAAACTTTTTTTTTTTTTTTTTTTTGTTTTTTTTTTGTTTTTTTTTTTCATACAAAACAGAGCAAAGTTAAATCCCTAAGTCCTTGAAATGGTTAGTACAATGTTATGATGTCATGATGTTATGATGTTATGATGTTATGAGGTTAAATAAATAACAAGCACAAGCAAGTCACACAACCATCATTCCTAGGTTTTAAGGCTTGCATGAGTTCCATAGGTAAGTACCCTCCCCACTGAAGTTTAGTTGGTTCAACCTGTCCTAGAATAGTAACCGGGTTCTAAAAGGATCTCCAATCATTGGCCTTCCTTCAAGTCCACTTCAGTGCAACACCAAGTGGTTGACCGAAGCTTCCCTAAAGTCCAATCTCAAAGAGTGTAGTATCGAGTCTCAACCAACCCCAGTCGGAACCGAAGTCAGTTATCTCACTACTTTCTAATGGCTAGGATGAGTCAATTAGGGTTCTAAAGGTCTGGTTAATGCTTTGATGACACCACGCAGATGCCAAATTTTTCCTCAAGTAAACATGAGGAACATCAGGACATCCAAAGTGTCATATTAACCGTAGCCATCATTTTAACCATTCCAGTATACGCCGGATAGTCGCGATGATCTATTGTTACTTACCTAAGGTACACTAGATCCGGGTGTAGGATCTTTCACTCAAAAATACCCAAGCAATCCCTTAAAAGTAAATCAGACAATTTGGAATAAGTGATCTTGTTTTTAAGGTAACCTCTCTTTTTAAAGTTTCCCCAGCAGAGTCGCCAGTTCTGTCATACGGTGAACTGACTTTAGGGTATTTTGCTTTTTATCGCAATGTCGCGGATAGCAAGAGTCGCCACCGACTTTTCTTTTATCCAATAAGGAAAGGTGGAAAAGAACAGGAAAGACCTCAATAGATTTTGGGTTCGGGAGGTACATTATACAAAGGGAAGGTATTAGCACCCTTTGTATCCATGGTTATCCATGGGCTCTTAATTGCTGGATCACTTATATTTTTGTCTGAAAAAAGTGTTCGTGAATTGTTAAAAAAATGTTTCGAAAAGAGAGTTAACTTTGTAATGATTCTCGTATGAATGTATACAAAGTATTTATCTCGTTTGATGTTGAAAACGGTTTAGAAAAATATAACTCGGTAATGATTCTAGTATGAATGTATACCAAGTGGTGATTTTCCAAAAGAGGTTTTGAAAGGTGTGAGGTGTTGAAAATATTTTAGGTTATGATCCAGTAATTGAGAGTTATACCTTCCTAAGGTCGTTATAAACGTTTCCTATCCTTATGAGGGTAAAACTGTCCTTACTATTGAGAAGTAAGTAATTCTACCCTTTGGATGTTTAAGGGTCATCGTAGGGTCATCGATAGGTCATTGAAGGCAACAGTTGTAAGGATACCTTAGCATTCGAAGGGACGATCATCATTTAACCGTAGGCTACACCGAAGGGTCATCGAGGGACGAAATCATATATTCGAAGGCAACATCCGAGGGACTATGATTTATTTTATGATGATTTAATCGAAGGGCCATTGCTAAGTGTATCCCCACATTCGCGGGACATGACCGTAATACCGTAATATCATAAGGCAAAAGAGAGGTCCAAGATCACATATTTAAAGGCCGCATTTTAAAGTTAATTAGGTGATTATGATGAATCTCCACATTAAAATCAATACATTAAAAATAATACATTAAAATTAATACATTAAAATTAATTATTAAAATTAACACATTAAAATTAATTAAGCAATTTAGGGTGAGCCTCCACAAGGGTATCCCACAAATAAAGTGGAAGACCTAACAGCAATCTTTTCCTGGGACATGTGAACCTTGGCAAAATTCAGCAAACGGGTTAAAATACCAAATCGGGGTGTAATCGAAGATTACACCGCAAAAGAAAATACAGCAGCATGAATGTCAGGCAAAACAGTGCATAATTAACATAGAATAGATCAGGTTACGCATAGAACATAACAAATATCAATGGCTGTCCCGTTCGCCTCTGCCTCGCCTAGCGAAGGCCTAGCGAACACTCGCTACATGCTCGCTTAGCGATGTGCTAGCGAGCGGCTGCGGGTTTTGAATTTCAGAACAGTATGACTTCAACCTGCGGCATGGCTTATGGCATTCAACACATAATTACATGGTTCAGCATTCACAATATTCAGGCACACTTAAATTCACATGCAAAACCTCAAATATGTTTATGAATTCAATTATAATATCACATGCAAGTTAAGAACATAAAGCGGTATCGCATGCAAATTAAGAAAATAAAGCGATAATAGTAATGCAAACCTGTTTGCAATCGAATTGTAACCTTGAGTTGGCCGATCGGATCGAATTGAGCGGAAGTGACCTTGCTGCCGCCGGCTTTTCCTTCAGGGTTTCCTTTAGGGTTTTCCGTCTGTGAGCGCTAGGGTTTGCTTGCTAGGGTTCTCCTTTCCTCCTTTTTTCGTTTTTTTTTTCATTACTGAAGTGCTGGTATTTATAATGCCCTTTTTCATGACCTAATGGGCTCAGAACGAAGCCCGAAATTTTTTGTTGTCTGTCAGCCTCGCTAGGCGAGCTGGTAGCGAATGTTTGCTTCGCTAGGCGAGCGTGTAGCGAACGTTAGCTAGGCGAGCGTGTAGCGAACATAACGTTCGCTAGGCGAGCGTGTAGCGAACATAACGTTCGCTAGGCGAGCGTGTAGCGAACAGGCCAGTTTGGGCCATTTTCTGGATTGGGCCATTCGTGAGCTGGGCTTTTGTCCCTTTAAGATCAGTGCCATAAAATGAGTCGGAATGCCCCTGAAAAATGTCTTGAAATATTAATGGGCAAATTTTGGGGTATGACAATGAGATTGTGGAGCATAGGTTGCCGTTGAAGCCAGAATGCCCGCCAATCAAGCAGAAGTTGAGGAGAACTCATCCTGATATGGCAGTAAAGATCAAAGAAGAAGTGCAAAAGCAGATTGATGTCGGTTTCCTTATGACCTCTGAATATCCGCAATGGGTGGGCAATATTGTGCCTGTTCCAAAGAAGGATGGAAAGGTCCGCATGTGTGTTGATTATAGAGATTTAAATAAAGCCAGTCCGAAAGATGATTTCCCTCTGCCACACATTGATATGTTGGTAGACAATACAACTAAGTTCAAAGTCTTTTCGTTTATGGATGAATTTTACGGTTATAATCAGATCAAGATGGCACCCGAAGATATGGAGAAGACCACATTCATTACACCCTGGGGAACATTCTGTTATAGAGTGTTGCCTTTCGGTTTAAAGAATGTTGGTGCAACTTACCAAAGAGAAATGACTACTCTTTTTCATGATATGATGCATAAAGAGATTGAAGTCTATGTTGATGATATGATTGCTAAATCTATTAATGAAGAAGAGCATGTTGAGCATTTGTTGAAGCTATTCCAGCGTTTGAGGAAGTATAAAATTCGCTTGAATCACAATAAGTGTACATTTGGTGTTCGTTCTGGTAAGTTGTTGGGCTTTATTGTCAGCGAGAAGGGTATTGAAGTTGATCCTGCCAAGGTCAAAGCAATACACGAGATGCCTGCGCCCAAAACTGAGAAGCAAGTCATAGGTTTTCTCGGCCGCTTGAATTACATTTTCAGATTCATTTCGCATATGACTGCCACATGTGTGCCTATATTCAAGCTTCTTCGGAAAGATCAGTCTTGTGATTGGACCGAAGACTGCCAGAAAGCTTTTGACAGTATCAAAGAATATTTGCTTGAACCTCCGATTTTGTCTCCGCCTGTTGAAGGAAGATCGTTGATCATGTATTTGACTGTACTTGAAGAGAGTATGGGTTGTGTTCTAGGTCAGCAAGATGAGACTAGAAATAAAGAATATGCTATTTACTACCTCAGTAAGAAATTCGCCGATTGTGAGACTCGGTATTCTATGCTTGAGAAGAATTATTGCGCATTGGCTTGGGATGCTAAGCGTCTGCATCAATATATGTTGAATCATACAACTTGGTTGATATCCAAAATGGATCCAATCAAGTATATTTTTGAGAAGCCTGCTTTAACTGGGAGGATTGCCCGTTGGCAGATGTTGTTATCAGAGTATGATATTGAATACCGATCTTAGAAAGCGATCAATGGTTCTTGGCTGACCATTTGGCTCACCAACCAATTGAAGATTATCAGTCAGTGCAGTTTGATTTTCCTGATGAAGAGATCTTGTACTTGAAAATTAAAGATTGTGATGAGCCATTGCTTGAAGAAGGGCCAAAACCTGGTTCCTGTTGGGGCATGGTATTTGATGGAGTTGTTAATCAATATGGCAATGGTATTGGGGCAGTAATCATTACTCCTTAAGGAACGCCTTTTCCGTTTACAACTAGATTGAATTTCAAGTGCACAAATAATATGGATGAGTATGAAGCCTGCATTATGGGGCTTGAAGAGGCCATTAATCTTAGAATCAAGTATTTAGACGTCTATGGAGATTCAACTTTGGTTGTGAATCAAATCAAATGTGAATGGGAGACGAATCAACCCGGTTTGATACCATACAAAGATTATACGAGGATGATTTCAACTTTCTTTGTAAAGGTTGAGTTTCATCATATCCCTCGAGATGAAAACCGGATGGCAGATGCTCTTGCAACTTTGACTTCAATTATTGTAGTGAAATATTGGAATGAGGCTCCTAATTTGACTGTGATGCGTCTTGATAGGCCAGCTCATGTATTTGTTGTTAAAGAGATCAAAGACGAAAAGTCGGGGTATTATGATATCAAATGTTTCCTCTAAAGTCAGATTTACCCGTCTGGGGCATCTTTGAAAGATAAGAAGACTTTGAGAAGATTATCCGGCAATTTCTACTTGAATGGTGATGTGCTTTATAAGAGAAATTTCGATATGGTTTTGCTCAAATGCGTGGATAGACACGAAGCAAACCTATTGATGACTGAAGTCCATGAAGGTTACTTTGATACTCATTCCAATGGACATGCAATGACAAAGAAGATGTTGCGAGCAGGTTACTATTGTCTGACAATGGAATCTGACTGTTGCAAGTTTGTGAAGAAATAACACAAGTGTCAAATTTATGCAGATAAAATTCATGTTCCTTCGACACTGTTGAACTTCATTTCCTCTCCATGGCCATTTTCCATGTGGGGATTCTGTTATGCATGTCTTTTGAAGGATTCCCACCTTTGTAGTATGATGATTATGTATTATCATAACTTGTCATGATTTATGTACTCTTTTGTGTTAAATTATGTGCCCTTAAGTACTATTTTGTGTACATTGTTCTCAGTTATGAAAACATTAATGTTTTGTTTAAATGGTGTCGCATCTCGAAAAATACGATTCCTTGCGATGGTCGCGGAAAAAATTACGTTCAAACAGAGTCGCCACCGAACTTTATTTATCCCAATGAAGGAATAGGAAAATATCGATAAAACCTTTAGGAAATGGAATAATGGTCGTCGCAACCATATTCGGGTTCGGGAGTGGATTACGCGAGAGGAAGGTATTAGCACCCCTCGCGTCCGTTGTACTCAAGGGGAACCTTTTAGTTCTAATTTGTATTTCGTGTGTTAATTTATGTTTGTTTGTCATCTTTTTGGGTTATATAAAATATTAGAAGTTGAAATGGATGAGAACCTCAGAAAGGAGAAAGGGGAGGTTTTTTATTAGTGTGCTCGCGAAGATACAACAATCTCCTGCCTACGTATCCTTAAATAAGGAAATCAGAGCATTCGTAGTTCGGGGAACTACGGTTGGTTGGTGTATTTTACCGAACAGCTGTTTAGATCGCGTTCTAAAGGCTAAACGTTGGCTTGTCTACTCTCGGCGGAGGCTTAAGCACTAGTTTGTTGTGCGCATTAGAAAGGATTAAACAATGTTCTTTCTGAAAAGAGTTTTGATCACACGAGGGTGACAAGTTGGATTAATATGTTGGATGTTTTGATTGGTTGAGATGATTTTGGTTGGATGACGATTACTCGGATAGTCGAGTAAAACAACTCGTATCCCAACAGTCGGGAAAGGGAATAGAAGACTCTAGACCACCTTCTTTTTCATCCTTAATTATAGAAAGGATTTGATAATAATTAAGGTGTTTTGAATGGATGACGAATACTCGGATAATCGAGTAAAACAACTCATATCCTAATAATCGGGAAAAGGAATAGAAGACTCTAGACCGCTTTCTGTTTCATCTGAATATTTATGAAAATAAGGTTGTATATGGTTGATGTATTTTAGAATAAACGACAAGTACTCGAATGGCTGAGTAAGACAACTCATATCCAAGCATTTGAGAAGAGGAATTGAAAACTCAAAACCATCTCCTTTTTCGTATAGTTTATTAAGTTATAAGTTGGTGGAAAAATGACAATTGTTCGACTGACCGAGTAAGAGAACTCGTATTCAAACAATGGAGGAGAGAAGTTGAAGACTCAAAGTCATCCCCCTTTTCATTTAGCTTATTGTGAAAATATTTCGATTTAATCTTGGTTTGGAAGTTTGTAGAGAAACTACAATTATTTGACTAACCAAGTAAGAGAACTTGTATTCAAATAATCGAGGAGAAAAATTGAAAACTCAAAGCCATCCCCCTTTTCAATTCCAAATGAAATGGTGTTTGATTGTGATTGGATATTTTAATTTGATTTGAATGAAAGTACTCGATATCAGATCGAGGTTTTAATTTTGTGTTTATGAATGAAATGAATTTTATCTTAGTGTATTGTTCTTCTACTCGATTAATTAATAACCGAATAGGTCTCATTGTAAGAAAGCCCAAGAGTAAGCTATGTGAGGTGGGTGGCGATGCTTTAAAAGCGACCGACTTACCAAGGTGTTTTGAAAATGGGCTCGATGTTGAATCGAGAATTGTGTGATTTATTTGTGGTTTGAATGATTTTGAATCGATGAAATTGAAATAGTTTAGCTTTGGAATAACATGAAATTGTGATAACAAAATTAATTGATTAAAATTCAGTTAATCTATCTAATTAAGGTAATTAAAAGTAATTATCTAAATCATTAGATTAAATATTGACATAATCCAATAATTAAGTTAATTAAAATTAATTAGCAAAATTATCTAATTTAAATAGAATTTTAATTAACTAATTTAATAAGTGACAATATCGAACTTGAATCAGGAATCATGTGCTCATAAACTGGTTTGTACATGGCGACAATAAAATTGGAATGTCGTATGTGAGATCGAAACGCGATGAAAATGTACCATTGATATATTGGAATTTGGGTGGTATAGCGACATGAAATCGTCGAAACCATCAATTGGGAAGAATCCATTTTTTTAATGCAGCGAAATTATATGTTAGCACTACAATTATTATTTGCGTGATTTTAGAAATTATATACAGAATATGTGAGATGTAGGAAAAAATGTTAATGGACCTGATGATAATATGTCAAAGTCAAATCCATTCGGCAAATTATTCCTAACAAAGATAAAAATAATTAAATCCATTTGTTTAAGTTTTCTTAACTCACTAAAAGAACTCTTTCCAATTTTAGGCATCAATTCTCCATTATTATTGGAAAAGCAATAAAAGTGACGAAAAAAAAAGAAAAGTCTACATGAATCTTTCCTTACCATGCCTGCATATTTTATTAGCATATACTCTGATAGCATGTAAAACAACAAAATTCATTAACTTAATAAAAGATTTTAAATGCTTAAACATAACAATTTAAGTCGATGGCCTCATCCTACACTATATTACTTTGTACTCTAATCTTTGTGACAAGTTATGCATGGCATTATAACAGAGGGCGGAGAAGATAACTGACCACATTCTGTCCTTCAAAATGCAAACTGACAAACAAAATCCATTCCTACATAACAGAAATGCGACACATGATATCACAACAATGTGCATCCTTATCAGTCCCAGATTTTAACGGTATTAAGACGACCGCCATCCGAACTTTAAATGCGTAAACTAATCATAAAACAAATCAGAGATATTCTGTAAACTCAAAAAATTCAAACCATAGCTCAACCACATATTCATGTTCAAAAAATTTTGTCATCAATAAACCTAATAAAATCCTCCGCAACAGCAACACCAAAACGGAATTAAAACAAAATAATTACCCAAAATTGTGTTAACGCGGTGCTTCCTCAGTGGCTTTGGTGCGAGCTTGTTAACAACCCATTCACCCCTCTTTGCTCTTGGATTTTAATTTGTGCTCATCTTTACTCCAATGCTAATCTGAATCACGAATCTTATCAGTGTGGTTGCCGGTGGTTGTGACGGAGTGCGTCGGAGGTGGATAGCTTGATGATTGAGGGCGCGGTGGAGGAGAAGACGGAGAGAGAAACGACGATGGGTGTTGTTTGAAGGTGATGACGAAGTAGATGATGGCGGCGGCGTGTGGTTTTTAGGATTACGGTTTAAGGTTCCACCGTGTGGTGAGTTGAAGGGTTTACTTTACGGAGGAGGAAGGGTTGAAGGACGAAGGAGATGGAACAAATAGTTGCGCGGAGACGAGGAAGGTGAGCGTGAGTCGTGGTTGTTGGACGGCGAAGGTGGTTTTGTGGAGAAGACGATTGGGGATGGTGGTAGGTGTGTTCCAAGAAGATAAACAGTAAGAGAGATTTAATGTCTTCTTTTTCTCTTCTTTTTATTTTCTTTTTACAGAGAGAATATGTGTGTGGTAGTGAGGTAGCGTGAGGGAGTGAGAGAGATGATGGAGAGTGATTTTTCAACTTAAAAAAGGAGAATCCAATGTTATCTTATTCTAATATTATTATTTTGAAAATTATTATTGTTACTTATTCTAATATTATTATTTTGAAAATCATTATTGTTATTTATTTTTAACTAAAAATATGATTATCACAAATAAAAATTCTAATTATTTAATTTGATATTTTGAATAAAGAAATAAAATGATTTGATTAAAAATAGAAATTGGATATAAATTTACTCGAAATATTAAATCGGATACATTAAAATAATCAGCACAAAATATACTTATTGAAATAATACAACGTTTCTTTAAATTATGAAATAAATTTGCACCGGTTAAAAGGCTCAGGCGGGTCAAAACGCAACCGAAACAGCCGTTGAAAAATACCACGAGCACACCAGGTTAAACTACGTGAACCGCAGATTAATAATACTGGTGTCTGTAATTTTAATTTTGAAACTTTTTACCCGCTGATTTGCACCTTCTTGAGAAACAATTTAACCAATTTGTCTGTATCCTCAATAGATTTATCCTGATTGATATTTTAAGTATTATTTATGATGGAATGCATGTCATGCTGTGCATATGATGCAAATTAAAAATGAAATTGATTTTACAAAAATTTAAATATGTTCAGACAAAATTGGGGTATGACAAATGGTACTCCCTCCGTCCCATATTATAAACAAATTTCACCTTTTTAGATTCATTAAATAATTAATTTATCTTGTCTATATATAGATTAAATACATTAATTATTTAATGAATCTAGAAAGATGAAATTTGCTTATAATATGAGACAGAGGGAGTATATGATTTGAATGTCATATAAGGTTTAAAATTAAGCCAAACTAAAACAACCCAAAGTAGTATATATTTAAGGCGTTTCTCAATCATATTTTAAGTCAACCAAATACAAATGTTATTATGCCAAATTTATGTCACAGAAAACAAATAAGAAGTGTTACTATGCCAAAATTTGAGATAGCGATTTCCAAAAATCCAAATGTTACTATGCCCAAATTTTAACAATTGTTTAACATAAAACCAACATTTTATTAACACACAAAGCCAATACATAGATTTCCATAAAACTACATTTCATCAACAATTACATTTCAAAACAAAATAAAAATTAAACATAACTGAAATTACAGAATAAAACATCTTCAATTTTCCAGAAAATTTCGCTACTTTCAGTTTGATCTTTAAGTTCTTGTTCTTATTCTTTGTATCCTAATATAACTCTTTCAAAAATCCCGTAACTTCCATAACCTCCAATTCTGAGTTCAAAATGCTCCCATCTTCATTTTTAGATCTTGCTCAAATATCTTCATCCCATATGAACAAATCACACGTCTCACCACTCTTTCAAAAGGGACACCTTCAAAACAATATTTCTTTATTTGGCCATTTCTTGCATTGGTACAAAACCATACGACCATGACATCCACATAAATATCCAGCTTGAGATTTTACAAAAGAAGACGAAAGTGAAATGTCTTTGATTGTATTTCTGCAAAATAATGAAAGAAATGATAAAATATTAGGTTAAGCTAAAACCGAAATGCTATTTATCCATGTTTTTTACATGATAGAAATAACTTATTTTTATTAAAATAAAATAAAAAAATAAGGTTATTTCATCCTTATTTAACATAATCGTTAAGAAACCAAATATGTAATTTTTTAAAATTTTTTTTTGAAAGATCTAAAAATGAGATTTAAAATATTTATGAAAACTTAAAAGAAAATTAAATCACCTTAATATCGTTTTTATAAAAGAATTGTTGACCATAAATACATAGCAATGGTGTCCAATGGATTTCAACTCATGATAAAAGGTCAAATATACATAAAATATAAAAGTATGCAATTTGAAGGGTGTTGATCAACACTACTCTTCCTCCGTTAAATTCACATTGGAGGGAATCCTTACCCCCGTAGCATTATAGAAATTTCAGCCTAAAAGATGGTAAGAAAAAAGATTAAAAAAATAATAGAGAAATCAGAATGAGATACAGTTGTGGTGACGTGTACCAATGACAGAAGAGAAAAAGAAATGGATAACAAGAAAGAAAAAAAAAATAGACGAAACCACACAACACAACGCCAACACAAGCATCACATCAAGACGGAACTTAAATCAGACATGTTACCTCCACCACCAAAAATTATTATTATCCCATAGTTTTTTTTTTCATTTTAATTAGTAATTATATTACAAAAAGGAAAATCCTCAAACAAAATAAAAATTATTATTGATGAAAAAGAAAAGAAGACTGTTAGTTGTTGAATATCAATGGTAGCATGTGTCGACATGGCTCTCTCCGTAATTCTTCCACCTCCTTACCTCTTCTCCAAGCCCGCTTCATTCTTAAGCAACTCTAGAGCCCTGGGCTTGGGCCCGGGCCCGGGCCCGACCTCTGAGTTTCAGAGAAAAAGAAGAAGGATAAAGAGACACCTCAAGCTCGTTATCGGCGCACAACTTTCCAACTCGTTCTCTTTCACCTTCGGACTCGACTCTCCGGTATCTCATTCTTTTAATTTTAATTATTTTATTTTTATAATGCTTAGTTTCTGTCACTTGAGGATTTTATTTTTATGGCTTTTGGACCAATTTTTAATTATATAATTAAATAAGCATTTTGCGTTTTATTTTAATTATATAAATTAATTAAAAAATATTGTGTGTGATGTTGATCATAGATTACACTTCTTCATTGTGAAATGACATTTGATTCTGATTTGTGTGATCACAGGATTATTGAATCTAATATTGCTGTTAAATTTAATTTTAAAACGATTTTGTTTATATGCATTAATTAATGAATTCTTACTAACTATTTGCATTTGGTTTTTCCTTTTCAGGATTTGAAATCCTTTCAATCTCATGATCTATCAAAGTTGTCATGGAGGGGGCCGGTTCCTGGCGATATTGCCGAAGTCGAGGCGTATTGTCGGATCTTTCGAAACTCCGAACGGCTTCATTCTGCGTTAATGGATGCATTATGCAATCCGTTGACTGGAGAATGTAGTGTCTCGTATGAGGTTCCGTCGGACGAGAAGCTTCAACTTGAAGATAAAATAGTTTCTGTCCTTGGATGTATGGTATCGCTTGTGAATAAAGGGAGGGACGAAGTTCTTACGGGGAGGTCGTTAATTATGAATCCGTTTCATGATGTAGATGATAGCGTGACTGAGGATAAGCTTCCTCCGCTTGCTGTTTTCAGGAGCGAGATGAAAAGGTGTTCGGAGAGTTTACATGTGGCTCTTGAGAATTATTTAATACCTGATGATGATCGGAGTTTAAACGTGTGGAGGAAACTTCAGAGACTGAAGAATGTCTGCTATGATTCTGGTTTTCCTCGTCGCGAGGGTTATCCTTGTCATACACTGTTTTCTAATTGGACTCCTGTGTATTTTTCTACTTCTAAAGATGAGACAGAATCCGAAGATTTAGAAACAGCTTTTTGGACTGGTGGCCAAGTAACAGAAGAAGGACTGAAGTGGTTACTCGATAAAGGATTTAAGACGATTATAGACATCAGAGCCGAGACTGTAAGAGATAATTTCTATCAAGTAGCTGTGAATGATGCTATTTCATTGGGAAAAATTGAGTTAGTAAAAATTCCAGTTGAAATTATGACTGCACCAACAATGGAACAAGTTGTGAGATTTGCGTCATATGTCTCAGATAGCAGCAAAAGGCCTGTTTATCTTCATAGCAAGGAAGGAGTTTGGAGATCATCGGCTATGGTCTCCCGATGGAGGCAGTACATGACTCGCTCTTCATCGCAGAATGCTTCTAGTCCACCAATTATTCCCTCTAAGACGTCAGAATCTACAAATAGCTCTGGGAAACTGCAGGATTCTTCTGTGACCGTAGCAAGATCCTCCATCGAAAACAATATCACTTCATTGCAAGAAAGTTTCGATTCAAAATCCGACATAAGTATCTCTGAAAACAACT
This sequence comes from Lathyrus oleraceus, assembly GCF_024323335.1. Lineage (NCBI taxonomy): Eukaryota > Viridiplantae > Streptophyta > Magnoliopsida > Fabales > Fabaceae > Lathyrus > Lathyrus oleraceus. The sequence continues at coordinate 44,438,183 of NC_066584.1, read as the reverse complement.
ATGATGAAAAAGCACAAGGTAATGCAGCCTTAAATGGAATTTCTCCTGATAATACGATATCGGAGGCGGATGTCAATGCTGCTAATAAGGAAGGATCTTTTCGAAGTTTTATCAGCAAAATCAACCCTTTAAAAGCTCAAGTTCCTCCTTGTGATATCTTTTCCAAAAAAGTGATGTCCAAATTTTTGGGTAGCAGGAAGATCTCACCTCCCGATTATGCCGATTATCGAATTAAAAGAGCAAAATGCTTACCACAGTTTAAGAATATGGCTATTAGAAGACTTCAAAGAGATATGATTGTTTCCAATGGTGCTATTGTGGGTTCTGATAGCATAAATGGATCAGCTCATGTTGATTATCCATCTGGAGAGCCCGAAGTTGGAGTTGGCGGCAATGGGAAGTTAGTGAATGGGAATACTTCTAGTTCTGGTAGGACAACGGTTAACGGATTTAGTCAAGGGGAATTGCATTACACGACAAATGCCAATGTCTCCGGTGTTGTAAATAATGATACTGTCACAACTAAATCTCAAAGGGTTGAAGATGGTACAGTTAAGGCTGCGTTAAGTTTACACGATGAAGAATTGAGAACCATTGAAGGCGATATGTGTGCGTCGTCAACGGGAGTTGTAAGGGTTCAGTCAAGAAAGAAAGCGGAGATGTTCTTGGTTCGAACAGATGGATTTTCTTGTACCAGAGAAAAGGTCACTGAATCTTCTTTGGCTTTCACTCATCCTAGCACCCAGCAACAGATGCTTATGTGGAAGTCTACACCAAAGAATGTGCTATTATTGAAAAAACTGGGGGATGAACTTCTGGAAGAAGCAAAAACGGTAGTGATTTTCTTTGACTCTAAAAAGCATAATGAAAGGGGTTCAAATACATTGACTGCACTCGTTCTCAATCCAGTTTCTATGTCTAATCTGCAGGTTGCTACTTTTCTACATCACCAAGAGAAAATGAATGTAATTGTGGAACCTGATGTACATGATGTATTTGCTAGAATTTCAGGTTTTGGATTTGTGCAAACCTTCTACAGCCACGATACCAGGTACTGGAATATGAAATTTGTAAATTTGTGTGAACTCACTTCACTTCTAAGCATTTTTGTTTCCTTATAAAGCTATTCCTTTGATTCAGTGATCTACATGAGAAAGTAGATTTTGTTGCATGCTTAGGGGGAGATGGTGTTATACTGCACGCATCAAATCTTTTCAGAGACGCCGTTCCTCCTATTGTATCGTTCAACCTTGGTTCCCTTGGTTTTCTGACTTCTCATAGTGTAAGCTTTTCAAGTGATAATTTATTTTATCCTTAAATAATAAGGTAGCTTCAATTCAATGTCATTTGTTTCACTTCCATTCTGCTCTATGTATGTAGTTTGACGACTTCAAGCAAGACTTAAGACAAGTCATTCATGGAAACACATCACGAGATGGTGTCTACATTACTCTAAGGATGCGTCTCCGATGTGAAATTTTTCGTAAAGGTAAAGCAATGCCAGGGAAAGTATTCGATATCCTTAACGAGGTGGTTGTCGACCGGGGTTCTAATCCATACCTTTCAAAGATTGAATGCTATGAACATGATCGACTTATAACCAAAGTGAGTTCTATTATATTTGTATAATGCGTGCTCTAAATTCTATGCATATTTTCTATTCAATGATGGAACAGTCATTTTTTAAAATTTCATCTCAAAACAACTTTATGATGCAGTGCTATACCTTCTATATGACAAATGTCAACATGTCATGTTTTTCAGGTACAAGGTGATGGAGTCATCGTTGCCACTCCTACGGGAAGTACTGCCTATTCTACTGCTGCTGGAGGTTCCATGGTAAGCTTGCAATTGATTTTTTTTTTTTTTACTAGGGAAATATTAGATTTGTTGGCCTGGTATCCATGCCTTTAAATAATTTCTTTCTATTTTTTTCATTTTTCCAATTCCATATCATCCCAAACAGATTTTTAATTTTCTTGCACATCAATTTACCTTCTAAAAAATATTTTTCACAGCCCCAAAACAGAAAAAAAGTCATTAAAACAGAATTCAGATGGCATATATACATAAATATTACGAATATGTGATAGGGGCAATCAATCTTTATAGCAACGTTTGAATACTCAAATCAACTCCAAATTGCACTAAATTTGTAAGTGTGAATCTGTGACGGATACAGAAACGGGTTCATACATTTTTTCAACCACTAATCATGCTACAGTTTTACAGAAAATTTCCTAACAAAACTGGGGTCATCTGCTTGGCAAAATCACAAAGAATTCAACTTCTATCAACATTTTTGGGTTCAAAACATATCTTAAGGTCACAATTTTACCCCCATTATTCTTAACACTAAGAGTCCACTAAAACAGAAGCAAATTCCTTGGAAAATTCGAATATCCAGTGGTTGTATGCAAAGCCAAAGTAACAATATTTCAAACGTCAAAACTTTACTTAGCAAGATGTTTTTAGAATACTTAGGAGATTTGGGTATGGGGATTTATCAAATTATACTCTCCTTTTTGATGGAGTGATCTAAATAACATCAAAGCAAAGGAATACATGCATTTGAATCCATGCATTATTTTTGACTACTTCGAAACATAGAATACTGAAATTATATTGGTATTGATGTGAATGAATGATATGTTGAGTTATTACAAAAGACAAAAAATTGATCTATATTTATACTAAATTAGTAATACTAGACTCCTAAATCCTAATCCAATACAGAAACAAATAATGATGTATACAGAAATATGGGCTTGAGTAAGGTATTAGTACAATCTATGAATCAATGGTACTTAATGTCGTTATCTAATGTAACAAATATATGAACTGATGTTACTTTATACTGCAATTTATTATTTTGTTCTTTGATATTAATATTATCTAATGGCAAACAAAAATTGCAGGTCCATCCAAACGTTCCCTGCATATTATTTACCCCAATCTGTCCTCATTCCCTGTCGTTTAGACCAGTCATACTTCCAGATTCTGCTCGATTAGAATTAAAGGTGAGGTTAATCATTCTCTGCGGCAAGCAAATCATATTGGATATTAATATTTCATGATTTATTACTATTAGTCTTCTAGCCAGAATATGTTTCCCTTTTTAAGTTATTTGCTAAGTTTGTCTTGGCAGCATTAATGAATTATGATTCCACGGTGTTTTTGCTAATAATAGATTCCAGAAGATGCTAGAAGTAACGCGTGGGTTTCGTTCGATGGAAAGAGAAGACAACAGCTCTCAAGAGGAGACTCGGTCCGAATACATATGAGTGAGCATCCCCTCCCAACTGTTAACAAGTTTGACCAGACAGGCGATTGGTTCCGTAGCTTGATTCGCTGCCTAAATTGGAATGAGAGACTTGATCAAAAGGCGCTATAATGCACATGAAAATGAAGAACAAAACAAGGCTTGTATTATTACTGTACAGATAACTGAAGTAAGAGCAGATACCACTACCATTATATTGCATTGGCTTCCATTGTAAAGATAGGGTTTGCCAATGGTTTTTCAACATGTTATAATGGCAATATTCCGTTGTATATACAAACTCTTTAAGAAAGAAATATATTGTTGATATTATATATTAGAAGTAGCTCATTGTTCAACAAGGAGATTCTAGTTGGAAGTGAAAGCAAGGTTACTTAGTTAACAAGCTATCTTTTTGTAGTTGGTGTCTTTGGTGTCGTTATGTTAGTTAGGAGAGAGATTGATGATTAAAATAAATTATTTTGATGAAATAATGGTTTGTTAAGAAAGAGAAAGAGATAGAGAGAAAATTGTCTAATGTAATGTGTATGAGAGATGTTGATGCAAAATTAATATATTTCCCTCGCATGCTTTTGGCTTTTGTAAATTTTGGAGTTTTTTTTTTATCATTAGTTATAGCTTTAGTAATTTTATGAAAACAATTAATGTTTTGAAAAAGATATGAAATGCTTAAAACCTAAATACTCCCTCCGTTTTTTTATAAGTCAGTTTGGAAAATTTTACAATATTGTGTTCCGTTATTTGTATGGGAAAGATAAATTTAAATAAATAAAAGAAGAGATGATAATAAATATTTAAGGGTATGATAGAAAAAATAACATTAATAATTCTTTAATAGTGTAAAACGATTCTAAAGCGAGGAAAGAATATTAGAGATAAAGGGGTTAAAATTTAGATTTTTGGTTAGCAATTCATTTGTCTAGTCCATGGTATATATATATAACTTCTTATTAATATATTTAATGATGTTGTCTATCTTTTTAGTACTTTGGTAAAATGTTCATAATTTGTTGGCATAAAGTAGCTAGGGTTAATATCTATTTTCTCTCCTGTAATATGAATGATTTTTGAAAAATCTTCTATAAAAAAAGTTTGTATTTCCTCTTTGTCTCATAAAGATTTCTCTATTTTGGTCTCTCAAAAAGTCCGATCATAAAAAATAATGATGTGATAGACTTTTTATTTATTTTTTATTTTCTTTTAATGACATGAACTGCATTGTTGATTTTTTTATTAAATTATTATTTTTATTAAATGTCACGTGATTTTCATTTATTTTTTTGCAGCTAAGATGTATTCTGCTTCTGTCAATTGAAAGATTTGATTTTATCAAAAAGAATCTGAACATGGTCTTTATTGAAGAATAATGTTTGCTTCTGGAAAGAGTATCAAAGTCTGATGATCAGAAGTAGCCTCAGTCAGAATTTTGGAAACTATCTCTGATGAAAAGTGGCTTCTGAAAGACTTCAGACTATGAAGTGGATTATTTGCTTTAGATAGCATTTAAGTGGATAACTCTTGTGTCTTCTTTTGACATCCGTTCCACTTAATTTTTTCACATACTTGATAATTGTCTTGTTTGCATAGTGGTTGTATGGGTAAAGCCTGATGGATAATGATGTGAAACCTCTTTGATTTATGTGCATATTCTCTTCTATCATCTCTTTAAATCTTTCTATCTTTTTTAATAAATTCATCTTATTTTACCATGTTTTTACCTTCTTTGTCTAAATCTATCTTTTGTAAAATTGTTTTCTATGATGGCCTCTAGATCTAATCTTGGTATGGAAAACCAGTTGATAGTTACCATTGAAGGACTTGCTGACTTTGAAGAAATGATGGCTCAAGGATTTGATCTTCAAAGTGTTGTCTCCCAAAATGGTTGGGATGATTTCTTTGATATGCTCTATGGTCTTACTTACCCTTATCTGATTAAAGAATTCTGGGTGAATGCATTTGTCCAAGAACTAAATCTAGAGTGTGTCACTTTTTCTATTGTATTTGTTGTCCCTATCACCATAACTCCCACCTCTACTGCTAATGCAATAAAGTGTGAGGATGAAGGTCTTACTCCAAATATGCTCTTTTGGGATTCTTCTTTCCCTCATCCCTTTATCTTTGATAATATGTTTGATCTATCTAAAGTCTCTAATATTAATTCTATGGCATCAATCTGGTATCAAATTTTGATCTCAAACTTTCTACCAAAGAACAAGAATCTAGACTATTTAGATATTGGTGAAAAGTAATGTTCATCATGTTATGATCTCAACTCAAATATCATGTTTAGACTATTTAGATTTGAGTCTGACCAAAGAACAATGTCATGTTTCTACCTTCTTATGTCTGAAGATTAACCTCCCTCATGTTATGTTTCAATATCTGAAGATGACTTTCATATCCTTTCATATCCTTTCGCGAGGGAAAGTAATGTTCCATCCCTTACGGACGAGTTCTTTCAGAACTCTTCATTCAACAAGGAGTAGAGAAAACTATGGTTTAGGTTACTTTACAAGTATGGGGAGATAAGTTAAAGATACCGGGAGCTATGAAAGCTATTGACCCTTTTGTGGTCAAAGTGGTCACTTTGGATGGATCTTCCTCTTCTTCGTTTTAACTCTTGTTGTTTTTCTTTTTTTGTTTCTTTTGTTGTTATGCACCTTATCTTTATCTTTCAATAAATGTTCTCTATCTTAGCTTATTGTTTTGTTGCATCTTCTAAATTGTTGTTTAATGCATTTTTGTTTCTTTTGTTTTCAAGTTTTTTTACTGATTCATTGATAAGCATTTCTACAAATTTCATGGATATATGGAAAAAAGAGTTTCATGTCTAAAGTAGTTGCAGAATTCCGGTACTGTTTAAGGAGACATTACATGATCTGGACCTAAAGGCTATTACATTTTCCTTTTTTCCAAAGACAATTAGAATTCTCAGATTTGATCATCTGTCCTTGCTTGTGTCTTGCCCTTTTCGGAGACTCCAGTAGATGAGCCTTCATCTTCTACAACTGTAGTTCTCAGAGCCTTTGCAATTTCCCCAATCTTCTGTTTTTCTTTCTTTGACCGCTTCTTCATCAAATTGTGCATCCCCTTTGCAAAATATCTCTTTTATGCTTTTATAGAGATATTTATGCGCCAAAAACTGTTTCAATCTTGAAGACTATGTTTCTTGAGTCTTGCCTCCTATGCTATGCTGTCAGAAAATAACTTTATCCATCTTGGAATTCGTGGAATCAATGCTTATCTATCAATAGTTCTTCAGGATTTATCTTATTTTTTTCTTCAATATCTTTTCTCTCTTTATGCTATTCAGTTATTATTTAACTTTTTGTTGATGACAAAAGGGGGAGAAAAGTATTTTTGAATGCTTTTATATACCTGAACCCATATCAGAATTCATTTTATGCTTAAATCAGAAGATTTATTTTATTATGCTATCAAGATAAGTTTAATTAACTTGGGTATGACTCGAGGGGGGGGGGGGGGGGGGGGGGGGGCTTACAAACCTTAGACTCTGATGTTGTGAAGTTAGTTAACCTGATCAACCATTATTCGTCATCGTCATAAAGGGGAAGATTGTTGGAATAAAATTGTTCATATCCCTAGGGTTTTGATGATAATAAAGTACTTAAAGAACAATTAAGTATACTAACATATGTTCAAGTGTGCAAGATCATAAGCTTAAATTCAACGCTGAATTGGCCCTGATGAGAACATATATAAAAAAGCTAATTGACTCATATTTTGAAGGATCAAAATCTGGTGACTCTGAACGTGGTGTTTCAGCTTCTGAAGGTTCAGAATCTAAATGTGGTATATCTGCTTATGGTGACATCTCAAGGTCTAAAGACCTTAGCTAAAGGTGCTCCACCTCTAAAGACCTCAGCTAAAGGTGCTTAGTTTATAATTTGTACTATGTCTCCATAGCAGACCAATCTTGTCAACTCCAGACTTATGGAAGAAGTCAACTAGAGTCTCTTAGAGCAAGGATCAAGGAAAGTTGACGAGGCCTCTTAAGTCTGCCCCAACGTGTGCTATATACCTAGTATGAAAAAGAAGCAGCGGACAACATTATTATACAATGGTTGAATATCTTAACAGGATTCATCTTCCAACGTCTCTCTCTTGGATCTGCTGCTTTTCAAAGATCGCTTGTGAAAACTACTGTCCAACAACTCTTTTTCTTCCTCTATAAAAGGGAGCTGGAGATTTGAAGGTAGGTTAACAACTCACGAACAATCTAACAAGAATAACTTTGAGCTAAAGTATTTATCTGTGTGTTGCACAAGTTCTTAAGATTTCTTATATTTGTATATCTTAAAAATTTTAAGTGTTAAGAGTCTTTGTGGTTGTTGTATTACTTATATACCTATGATTTACATCAAGTATAGTTGTTATCTTTTATACTAAACTATTTGTTTAAAGTAGAAGAAGTATCTTGCTAGTTTGATTGAGTAGTGTAAGTCTCTTTCTTATGCTCTTCAGCATTACCATGAGACCATGAGTATTCCAAATGATCATTGTTAAATTTCTCTAGCCATCTGAACCTCGCAAAACCTCTGGTTGCAATATCTCCCTCTTAACTTATCTAGGGTTAGCTCTTAATTCCTACACCAACATGTTTATCATCTCAACCATATGAATTGATATATAATCCAAAAGCAAACCACTAATTGGAAGGTGAAACAAACATGACAGATCTTCCAAAGTAGATTCCATCTCACCAATATGTAGAGGGAAATATGATGTCTCGACGCATTATCTCTCAATAAATGCTGACAACAATCAATGGTCAACATTTGTATAACTTGCATGCGCTACATATTATAGATCATATAAAATCAATACATCTTGAAACGATGCTTCATTAAGGCGTAGTAGCGAATATATCTTTCAATCATGGTTGACACACTTTAGTGTATTATTGTACTACAAAAATAAATTAATTGATATTATGTAATGAATATGTATGCTATGTATAAATAATATATTAAAACTAAGTAAAATATTTACCTTTTTATTTCATATATGAGCAATAACATGCCTAAAAAGGGGTGTGCTTTCCTCCAACTCAATTCTCTTATCTCAACCGAAATGACGACTTCAGTACCATAATTAAGTTTGAAGGGGGTTTCACATGTCGTCAAATGAGGCGTGGTCATGTACTCCTAGAGAACATGAGGTAGTTCATCGTCCCAATTTCCTTGGCTTTTTCAAGTCTCTTATTCAGTCCCCTTAAAAGAACTTGGTTCATTACATGTGCGTGCCCATTCGTCTGCGAGTGCTCTATTGATGTAAAATATTGTCAGAACGTCATATATTTGAACTATTTCTTCAAGTTTTTATCTGTAAACTACATTTTGTTATCAATGACGACAAATTAAGGGATTCCATAACTTGCCAAAATGTTTCCCTTAAAGAACTTTTGTATGTTAGTTTCAGTGATTTTAGCCGAGGCTTCTTCTTTTATCCATTTTGTAAAATAATCGACCACCACAATCAGAAATTTTGGCTAATATGGGGCTAAAGGTAAAGGAACAATAATATCCATACCCAATTGTGAGAAAGGTCAAGGAGATGTGAACGTATTTAACTCTAATGGAGGAGTGTTATGGGCATCCTCGTTCTTCTGACACCGTTCTCACTTCTATATGTAGTACTTGGCATCTTGGAATTTAGAGGGCCAATCATACACTTTCATGCGCAAAGCTCTGGCTCCGAGGTATTGCTCGGATATCCATTTGTGTTCCTTGACAAAAGTATATGTGACTTCTTCCCTTTCGAGACATTTTATCAGGGGGTTTGATAAGAATCTTATGTATAAGACTCCTCCTAACACGGAATACAAACTTACTATTCTCTTCACAAGTTTGGCCGTGGTCGGATTGACAAATAGTAATCCATGTTCAATATACGTCGTAATGGGTGACATAGAGGATTGTGAGTCGCGTTATGAAATATTCATTTCCACCTCGTGGAATTTGATTATTAGAATCCCTAAAGCTTCTTGTATAAATTATTAATTTACATCTGGGGTTCTGGGGCTCGTGGCCTTAAATAAGACATTCTATCTAGGGTTTTGCTCTCTAAGATGTTCATGATTTCATGTGATATGAACTTTGCTAATTTTTCCTTAATTAAGTTGACATAATATTGCAAGAGTGAATCTTTGGTCTATGTTTCCCGTTTGATATGATATACCATTAGTTATGAGTTTGTCCAGAACTTAACTGTTTTTGCCTCCATCTCTACTACTAGTGTGAGATCGGCGATGAAGGATTCATACTTGACAAAGTTGTTGGTAGTGGGGAACTCAAAGCGTAGGGATACAGACTGCCTTCTTTTTCCAATATGAGTTCGACATTGCTTCCTTTATTATTAGAAGACCCATTGTGAACATAACCTAGGTATTAGATGGTTGCAATGAAACCAAGATCATTTCTAATATAATGTCCATGAGAACTTGGGCTTTTAGCGCTTTCCGAGGATTAAAGGAGGTGTGTACATCTCGATAGACCATTTGGTCATCCATCCTGCCAGATCCATCCTTTGAAAGACTTGTTTAAGAGGTAGGTATGTCTGGACAACTAATGTGTACACTAGAAAGTAACATCATAACTTTTTGGAGGTGGTTACCAATGTCAATGTTATCTTATCTATATTCGGGTAACATGTTTCCATCCTAGCCAATGCTTTAGATATGAAGTATACTAGGTTTTGTTTAGGGTATGTTTCTCTGATGAGGATGCCACTGACTACTTTAATGGAGACGACAAAGTAGATGAATAATATTTCCCATGTGCCTAGTTCAGATAGAACCAGTGGTGTAGATATGACAGTTTCTAGGGATGTGAATGCATGTTCACATTCTAGGGTCCAGTAAAAGCGTGCTTCTTTCTCCAGCAGCTTGTAAAACGGTAGCACGTCTTGAACATACCTCAAGATGAATCTATTTAAGGTCGTAAGCATTCCGTTTAAATTCATGACCTCTTTCTTCGTGGCGGGTGTTCCCATCTTGATGACTGTTTCACACGTGTTAGAGTTTTCTTCTATGCCTCACTCCATCAAATAGAAGCACGAGAATTTTCCAGTTTTAACTCTGAAGGTGCATTTCTATGCATCATGCCTCATATTATGATGTCGAACACGACGAAACATGCTAGTTAGGGCCCCGTCATTCATCTCTTCTTCGTTAGATTTAACGATGATGTCATCCATGTAGACTTCTAGTGTTTCCTCTATTTCTTCTTCCAAAATTTTGTACATTACCTCTAGTATGTCACTCATATGTTTTTCAACAAAAAAGGCATAATGTTGTATCGATAGTTGGTTTACTTCATCATAAAGGAAATTTTGTCCATGTCCTCCTTATAATTGGGTATCTGATTGTATCCGAAATATGCATCCATGAATAATAACAGTTTGTAGCCAACAAAGTTACCTACTAGTTTATCAATGTTTGGGAGTGTATACAAGTCTTTTGGGCAGACTCAATTGAGTTAGGTGTAGTCAACACACATTCTCCATTTCTTATATGCCTTCTTAAATAATATGACATTAGATAATCATTAAGTATATCTTACTTTGTAAATAAATTCGGCGTCAAGTAAGCCCTAGACCGTATTTATGGTTGCTTTGTGCTTTTCGGGGGATTATCATCTCCTTTGTCGGGCCACATATCGGGGAAAAAGGTTGATATTCAATTAGTGACATACTACATTAGTGTGTATTTTGGGCATCCCATCTTGAGAGACTGAAAAAATTGACATTGACTATGAGGAATTCAATAACAAACTCAACTCCCAAAAGGACTTATTTTTTTGGATTCACATCAAGTTGTACAACCTCAAATTTTCCACATGGGACCAGTCTCTAGGCTTTCGCTTTGGTATCCGTTGGTAAGCTAAGTTTGTCATCTTGTATGACTTCATCTTCTCGTACGTTGAGGTCGATTGTGGTGATGGAGAACATATAAGTTTTCTTCTTTTTCTTTTCTAAGGTGAGTGCGGTTTGCGCGAGGCTTCTTTAGTACCGAGGTTGTTGTGATGCTTTGTCTTCAGATGGATAGTATAAGGCACCATATCTAACACTACAAGGAAAGATCTTCATAGGATGCAATTGTAGATGCTTTCGCAAGGAATTTCCAAGAAACACGCGTTTACAATCATGTCATCCTTCCCTTCCAACATAAGCTAGTAATTCCATGGCTCTACAAGGGCGAGTGATGGAATTTTTGAATGCTAGACGGTTTCTTCCTTTATGTGGTATGAGGTCTCGATTGGTGTACATTATATCATAAGAAATATCTTTGTCAATAATGATCCCTAACACCAATTGGTTCATTATAAAGACAATTACGGCCAATGGTAGTGTCACGTTGAGAATCTCATTCACCTTCTCGTTGTCTTAGAACTCTATGATAAGTTTGTCTTTTTCTTGTTTCCTAGTCGTTGCTAGGTATCTTAAAGAGCCTTGTGTCAGATGTTTATTTCTTATTCCCCCCTTGTCAGATGGTCGATCGTTGATGGGAGGGACAATGAGATGAAAGTATGATTTTAAGGTAGGAGAAACCACGTTGATTCCAATAACTAGATCATAAATGATCATATGTTTTTGAGCAAGATCGCAGTAGGTGATTCATGGTTTTAGAATCAGAGGGATATGATCATGGATATTTGTGAGAATTGGAAGTCGTTTCCTACATACAAAACCATTGTTCGATACATGAATAAAAAATGATGGATATGAAGATGTTAAGTCAATTAGAGCGAAAAAAGTGCTTTCTAGTACGATGGTGAGAGGAGTATCTGAAAAGTTAGCACTCTAACACCCAAGTCAGTGAGATGTGGGAAAAGTGATGATATGAGTTATGGTCATAACATACATGTGATTATCGCGTAATTTTCTTTGTATATGGGGGCAGTTAGAACCGCTCCATGTACTCTAGTGTGAGACACAAGAGACTATTCAATTAAATCTAATAGTGGATGATCACCAAATGGTAAAGTTTGAGTGTTTATCTCTTAATCGAGGTTGCATTTGATCTTTAACGATCCAATTAATTCTTCTTGGATTGTACCTCTTATTATTGTGCTTCTCAATATTTTGATCCTATGGCCAGATGAAACAATTATGAAATTAACTATTTTGGATTCATGGGTTGCTTCTCCCACCCTAAATGGTGGAGAAGCCCTAACTAAATCCTAAAATTCCTCATGAGAATTCGGAAATACATTTTTGGACGCACCTATTGCACACCAAATACATGCGTAAATGAACCACACACTCATTTTATGTCTTAAATTGATCCAGAGATACACATCTGTATTAACCCTATGTGCACCCATGCATTCCTAACTGAGACATTCATTTTGCCTTAAATTGATCCGGAGATAAACTTCTTTATTAACCTTATACGCACCTCATGCATCCCTAACTAAGACATACACATTTTGTCATCTCTAATAAACGCGGACATCATACCATGGTTAATCATAGAATACAAGGTCCCGCACAAGTCTCACAACCCAGATAGTTGCATCACATTGTGAAACCACCGCTCCTAAGGATGAGGAAGCTTCACAATCTTTTGGCCATGGTTGATGCATTTTAAGGCATCATGGTCCTACAAAAAATAAATCATCGTCAGAAACTTTAAATATTATAACAAATGTGTTTCAAAGAATGAATACAATTGAATTTTATCTCTCTCCGTCCCACACATATCTGGAAACATGGTCCGGATATAGAGGCATCATCCATAAGTTGTCGGGCCTCCTTCAAACCACCTCAGGAACAACATTAACCTGGGGTGCCTCAACCTGGACCGGTGGGGCTTCTGGAGGTGACACCTGCCTCCTTCGGGAAGACGAGGCCACAAATGCATGAATCTTAAAAGTTTATGCATCTGCATCAAATGAACTAGAATCGATCGGTTGTTGCAAAAGTAAGTTTCTTTCCCTACAAACCGATGCATGCTGCTACACTCTACCGAACCTCAATCTTTCTTGATTATCCGCCATAGTCCTTATAATTAAACCACACAAGTATTATATTGTAGAAAAAAATCAATTCCAGATGAAACAGAAAGAAAATCAAGGAAAACATTGCAGACAAACCAAATACGGAAATGAATTTCTTGATTTGCGGAAAATCAAATTTTGGCCGAATACATAAATACATTTTAGTACTAACCTGCAACTCAATAAACACTTAAATGAGAGAAATGCATGAAAATCAAACTTTCTCAAAACGCATTGCTCATCCAAACCACCTATCAAATACATTGTTCAGTCAAATAATCTATCTAAACTACATATTACACAACATATCAAACACATTGCTAAATTTCTACAAATATATAGAGAAATAAAAAATGTATAGAGAAATCAAAAACTTATCAAATGTGAGTTTGATTGTGTGTTTTTTTATAGATTGAATATTGATGGTAGAAACTTCGACGTGTTTTGAGAGAGTTTGAGAGACTTTAAGAGGATTTTGAAAATATATAGAGATGCATTTTCATATTAATTTTTGATATAAAATTAGAGTATAATTTAATAACGAATGAATTGTGTGAATTAGCAACATCCGGAAATATATCCCTTATTTTAAGAGTATATAGTTGCAAGTTGTTAAAATATATTAAGAATTAGGAATCTTAGCCGGACATAATTGAAAGGTAGTTTGCCTTAGGCTGCAACTAAAGTATAAAATTCTTTGTAATTGGTCAACTTTTTCGTCCCCTACAAAAACAAACTTATCGTTTCTTTTGCCAGCTGTGTCAAGTAGGTATAGTACCCAAAGGTAAGTCATAGTATAGTATAAAACAACCAAAATTAGTTTAGTACTCAAATATCTAACTAAACATAGTTTATACAAACTTTATCATTTCAAATTTCCTTGTCAATATATACTCATCTCATAAACAAAATAAAAAGATAAGACTAGAGGGAGAAAAAACATTCCTTCTAATAAAATAATTGTTGAAATTGAATCATCCCCTTTAAAATTTATGTAAAGAAAAGTGTGTATGAAATCAAACATTTTCTTCCATTATTGTATAGGATCACATTACAAAAAGTTCAAGATATCTATGATTACATCACTTGGAAGGTTCATTTGAACCTTCAAATAATTTCTGAAAAATCCTAATTAATCTAAACTAGACACTACACTGCACTGCACAAACAAACAAATCAAACTGATTTTTCAATTTCTACTAATTGTACTCATAGTTGAAGAATAAAATGAAGTAAAAGGTGTTGATCTTCCACTTTGTTGCATACCATTCAAAAGAGAAGATTGAAAAGATTCATGACCAAGTGGCACAGGCCTATCAGGCAAATTAGGAATATCAATATCACCTTCCAACATCTTAAGTGCCTCAGCAATAGTAGGCCTCAATGCAACCATTGCATGAGCACAAAGAATTCCAACAAGCACAAACCTTTCCATGATTTTCTCTGGCCCTTCATCTCTAATTGATTCATCAAATATTTCATCAACTTTTCCTGATTTTGCATGTGACCAAGCCCAATCAGTTATCAAAACAACAGGTGAATTCATTGTATCAAGCACTTTTCTACCACTCATTACCTCAAGTATCACTATACCAAAACTATAAACATCACTTTTTTCTGTTAGTTGTCCATATAATGCATACTCAGGTGCTAAATAACCATATGTTCCTGCCACTCTTGTTGTTAGATGAGACTGTCCTTCATTACCTTGTTTCGCTAATCCGAAATCAGCGACCTTCGCTTTCATTTTCGAGTCCAAAAGTATATTCGTCGCCTTGATATCGCGATGAAAAATCGGCGGCTTGATTTCGTAATGCAGATAAGCTAGCCCTTTAGCTACATCAAGTATAATATTCTTCCTTTGTGGCCAAGTTAGCTTATTAGCACCGTTAACTGATAGCTGATAACTTAAACTTCCATTCGGCATATAATCATAAACCAAAAACCTTCTTTTACCTCTTACACTATGACTTGTAACACAACAACCTCTTAAAGCAAGAAGATACCTATGCTTGATTTTGCTTATAATCTCAACTTCATAACAAAACTCTTCATCTCCTCTAGTTTCCAAATCAAATATTTCTTTCACTGCTACCAAAGTTCCATCTGAAAGTGTTCCTTTGTACACAACACCATCGCCACCTTGACCAATCTTATTCTTCAATGAAAACTTGTTTGTAGCTTTTTCAAGTTCTGATATGTGAAACCATTTAGCTCCTGTATTAGGCAAAACACTGTCTCTAACACTGTTTTCAACTGACCTGTGATAAAGATTTTCCCTTCTCATCTTATCCCATTTTTTATACATAATAATCAACACAAAAGCAAGAACAACACCAACAATAGCACCCAATAAACCAAAAACAAGTTTCAGAATTTTTCCATTGTTTGATTCTGATGACCCTTTTGATGAAAGTGGCATACCAAGTATACAAGCAGCTGCAGCAGGATCTGTAGGACCAAACTGATTCACAATACCAATAGCATACAAAATTGAAAAGTAAAAACACTTAGTTGAATTTTTTGGATCAATATCTGTAAGCTGAGAAGTTACTTTGAAACCAGCATCAGTACACATGCTACAAGTGGTTTCAGATTTCATATCACCATTACAAGAAGTATCTAAAGGAGTAATCATACCAACTTTTTGTTTCCAATCTGTGATGTTTGAGATACCTGCACAGCTTGATGTGTTGGTGACAAACTGAGTAGAGTTTGGGAAACAAGTAGGGACTAACAAAGGTTGGATTTTTAAGGATGAAAGCTTGAGTTTGAAATCTTGTAAACATGCTGAGGAAATGTTTTCATTTGGGAATTGAAAGAGTTGAGTTTCTTTGAGGTGTTTTGCAAGGCCTATACCAATGAGACTAAGAAGTGATTGACAACAGTGGTGTGTGTCAATTGGGTCTCTGCAGGTTGATGTGTCCCATGGAAAGGTTTCAACATAGCTGAGATCTATAGGACATGATGCAGAAGAAGAAGCAGAAGGAGTAGTAGCTATGAAAAGGGTGAAGAAGAGGAGAAAGGGAAGGAACATGAATTGTTGGTTATTATTATCCATTTTTAGATTTGTGTTGAAGACACAAACATTGATTGGTGTTTTTTTGGAAACGTTGGAGGGTTATAATAGAGATGTTTTTGAGAGAAGAGTTTGTTTTACTAGTCAACCTCGGCATACTATGGTCAAAAGACATGTTTTAATAGATTAATATTAATGAATATAGAATAGCATGATGATTTCTTATGCTTGTTGTGTTAGTCAAATTGTTTGTATGAATATTCGTTGTTAACAATAATATAGTGGTAGTTAAGGGAACCTTCCTACTAAAGATCTCTATGCAAATGATTTTTTTCTTTCATTTTTATAATTTTAAATTTTTATTCTAGTCGACTACATGGATTAAATTTTTTAAAAAACTATATTTTTATTTAATTAATTAATTAATTTTGAATCTTTTGTTATAGTTTTTCTCTATAATAGTTTCTCTTTATAGTCTTTTAAATCTTCTTCTTATTATGTATTACACAAGTCTTCTTTTTATATATGCTCAAATCATATCTATAATAAGTACTTATCAAAATAAGCACTTATGAATAAATTTGTATAAATTATTTTAAATAAATACTTGTGTTTCATTTATAACATAGGTGTTTATTAAAATAATTGTTGCATAAACTATTTTGATAAAAAAAATATATAAAAAATATAGATTATTTATAAGTTATTTTTATTAACTAATTTGAAAAGTTTATAAAAATAAGTTATAAAAAATTTATAAAACGGAATAAACGGTTTTGATTAAATCTCACAAACAATGTCATAAAGTTATGATGGTAGATAAATTTAAATAAGTTCATCCAAACGACCTTAAGTCTATTATTTTTTATTGTCCTTTTCACCATAGATGTCAAATAAATATTTTCTTTAATATTATCATTTCTAATTTTATTTTGTCTAGTGTTACCACATCCAACACAATATACTAATTTATCCAACACAATATACTAATTTATGCTACACTTAGTTAATTTTTATGTTGGTTCTTTACTCCTCGAACGACATCATTTGTCTTACGATTATCCGATAAAATGTTTCTTTCAGTTTAAGAGGTACTTGTGTGTCTCATAAAATACTCCATTATAATCACTCAACTTGAATTTGATGATTTACCTCTCCATTATTTCTCCACCATTTTGTGCTATGAACCTAAAATATTTAAACCGCATAATAATTTATATGATATGATTTTCAACTTTAATCTATAGATTATAAATATTTCTCCTTTTATTAAATTTACATTGCATATACTTTTTCTTACTTTTGCTCATACAAAAGTCATAAAGACTCATTTCTAAGTTTTCAACACAGATTTATCTCCCCAATAAACTTTCCAAATAGAACTATATTATCTCAAAAAAAAAATTATATCTCGTTACTAATCCTTGGATGTGTTTTGTAAGTTTTAGTGCGTGAGAGACTTAGCAAGGAGAAAAAAGATAGAATAAAAAAAATTATTATTATTAAAATTGAACTTTATATACATACATACATATATATATATATATATATATATATATATATATATATATATATATATATATATATATATATATATATATATATATAGATAGATAGATAGATAGATAGATAGATAGATAGATAGATATAGATAGATAGATAGATAGATAGATAGATAGATAGATAGATAGAGAGAGAGAGAGAGAGAGAGAGAGAGAGAGAGAGAGAGAGAGAGAACTACCAAGCCAAGTAACTAGTTTGAGTTTGGGTTACACAACTTAGATTATATCTCAACATACCTCCTTATAATTCAAGTTGTCGAACATAAACTTAGTCATAGTCGATCTGAATTATTCTTAATTTCTTTCTCAAAGTTAAGAATCTGTCGATCTTCGGTCCTTTAGTGAGAATATCGGCCAATTGTGCTTCACTCGAGCAATGTCTCACTTCGAGTTCACCCTTAGGAAATGAAACATAGCCTCAATATGCTTACTTATCCCATGCAGAACTGAATTCTTTGCAAGATTAATGGTTAACTTGTTGTCGATCTGCAGTACCAGAGGTTTCTTCACTTCGACCTTTATCTCTTCCATCACAGATCTGATGCAAATTGCTTGACACACATCATAATATCATGCTATATATTTAACCTCATATGATGATAATGCCACCACAGGTTGCTTTCCCGAGCACCATGAGATTGGAGCATCAAATACTTGAAAGAAATAACCAGTTGTACTTTTTTAGTCTTCCTTATCTCCACACCAATCAACATCTAAATAATAAGTAATCTTAGCTTATTTGCTTTCAGAATCTCGTGGAAGTAGAATTCCATAGTTTGTCGATCATTTTAGGTATCTTTGGATTCTTATTACAGCCTTCATGTGTGACACATTTGGTTCACTTGTGTATCTGTACACTAATCCGACTGAGAAACCTATATCAGGTTGACTGTTTGCACATATCTCAAATATTCGACAATTTGTTTGAACAAAGTGACATCGACTTTATCTTCCTCTCCATGCTTCTCCAGCTTCAAATTTGGTTCGGCGGGTGAGGATGCAGGATTCGAGTCTTACATCTTGAATCTCTTAAGTATCTTTTTAACATAATTTCTTTGACGTAGCATCATATCTTGTTCTATATTTGAAATTCCATGCCTAGGAAGTACAAAACCTTTCCCATATCCTACATTTCAAATTCTTTCTTCATCAGCCCTTTGAACTTCGACAAGTTCTCCGAGTTATATCTAGTTACTAACAAGTCATCGACATATAAGCAAATGATTGTTATATCTTGTGCCACAACCCGAACATAGACACCTTACTCATATTTGCATTTGATGAATCCCAATTCAACCAAGTATGAGTCGATCTTCTTGTTTGATGTCATAGGTGCTTGCTTGAGGCCATAGAGCGCTTTGTGTTGCTTGTATATTTTCCCTGCTTCCTCTTGTATCACAAACCTAAGAGGTTGTGTGACATATACCTCTTCATCTAGAGGACCGTTCAAAAAAGTCGATTTCACATCTAAGTAAAATGTCGACCAACCTTGCTTACATGTCACGGATACCACCAATCGAACAGTCTTCAATCTTGTTGCTGATGCATATACTTCAGAGTAGTCGAGTCATGCTCTCTGAAGGAGTCCTCGAGCTACTAATCTTTCCGTATATCTTACTATCGACCCATTAGTATTATGCTTAAACTTGAACATCCACTTCACTTTGATAGCTTTTATATGTGTTGGCAATTAGACTAACTCTCATGTGTTATTTCTTTCGTTACCTTATAACTCTTCGACCATAGCTGACTTCCATTGTTTATTCTTTAAATCCTCGCTCTAGTTGATTGGTTCAGCACCTGCAAGTAAAGAAAAATGAACTAATTCTCCATCTCTTGTAACTTCACCATCACCAACCACTTCATAGTCTTGAAGCCTTGCTGGAAGAACTCTGGTTCTTTGAGGTCTTTGGCTTGTGTTAGCCACACCCTCTTGATTGTCTTCTTTGACTTCGACAGTGACTAAAACATTATCGAATTGAATTTCTTTGTGCTAGTTACTTTCTTTATCGAATTCATATCCTATCAATGGCTTGTTAGTCGCATCACCTGAACTCCAATCCCAAGATGAGTTCTCATCAATCATAATGTCTTGACTCATCAAGATATTATTGTTCATTATATGCTTGTAGAAAAGAGAGCCAAACATCTTTAGACGACTCACTGATGGTCGTTTGTCACTCCATACTTCTTGAGGAATCTTGTTCTTCAACTTCTTGGTAGGACACATGTTCAAAATATAAACAACAGTGGTGACAGCTTCACCATACTTCTTTAGATGACTCACTTATATATATATATATATATATATATATATATATATATATATATATATGCGTTTGTGTGCACTACGCCAAAAACTGGAATAGACAGCGCACCTTAGATGGCGCTTTATTACAAAAGCGCTCTCTAAAGTGAAGTGAAAAAATAAGGAGCAATAGACAGCGCATTTTAGAGGGCGCTTTTGTAATAAAGCGCCCTCTAAGGTGAAGCGAAAAAATAAGGAGGAGATAGAGGGACAACAATACATGGCGCTTTTTAGAAAGCGCCCTCTAAGGTTACCCTTAGAGGGCGCTTTTAATAAAGCGTTGTTATAAGTCCATGTGCATTTCAAGCTTATAAAGCGCTTCTGGAAAGCCTTAGAAAGCGCTTCCATAAGCGCCCTCTTAGGCCCCCTTTAGAGGGCGCTTTTTTAATAAAGCGCCCTCTAAGGTGAAGCGAAAAAATAAGGAGGAGATACCTTAGAGGGCGCTTTTAATAAAGCGCTGTTATAAGTCCATGTGCATTTCCAGCTTATAAAGCGCTTCTGGAAAGCCTTAGAGAGCGCTTCCATAAGCGCCCTCTTAGGCCCCCTTTAGAGGGCGTTTTTTTTCCACAAGCGCCCTCTAAGGTCCCCTTTAGTAAACATTAAAATTATAACATACTGCGCGTTTTGTTATTTCACTCTCTGTTATTTTCGTTCTTTTTCACGTTAGGGTTCTAAGGCGTTTTCCTTCCACCTCTGTTAGATCTACATTATTACTGCGCGTTTCCTCCTTCTACCAATCAAAGGTACACGATGCATACATTATTACTTTTACTATTGCTTTGTTTTAGCTTTGCCCAATTTCAGTTTTATGTTATTGTTTTACTATTGCTTTGTTTTAGCTGCGCGTTTACTATTGCTTTGTTTTAGCTTTGTTTTAGCGCATGCAATGGGACTACATTACCCAGTAGTTAGGGTTATACGACCTATGAACATCTGATTTTGTGTCAACACCAGTATCATTAGAAACCTAGGTCCGAATGTGTTTGAACTCTTCTGAAATTGTTTTTTATTTATTCTAATTAGTAATGGATAATACATGGATGTCTTCCAATCGATTGTCGAGAGACCCCAGTAGAATGATATGTCCTTGCTTGGGTTGTTGTTATGGGAAACGGGTTGACGCAGTTCAGTTGACATCGCATCTAATGAGGCATGGAATTGATCGAAGTTATACATGTTGGAATTTGCATGGTGAGAAAAGTAACGAGAATGTTGAACCGGGTGATAGTACGACCTATGCCTCAAACTATAATGGCGCAGATACATACGATTGTGATCGAGTTGAAGAGATTGCAGAAGCACTTGAAGGAGATCTTAAGGATTGTCCCGAAATGTTTGAGAGGTTGGTAAGTGATGCAGAGAAACCTTTGTATGATGGTTGCACTAAATTCACAAGATTGTCTGCGGTATTAAAGTTGTACAACTTAAAGGCGGGCAATGGATGGTCGGATAAAAGTTTCACAGAGTTATTAGCCCTTTTGAAAGATATGCTTCCTGAGGATAATGTTCTTCCCAATCGAACATATGAGACCAAAAAGATGTTGTGCTCTATTGGCATGAGCTATGATAAGATACATGCATGTCAAAACGATTGCGTTTTGTTTCGAAATGAGTATGCATCGTTAAATGAGTGTCCTAAATGCGGTGTCTCGCGATTTAAGAACAAGTTGTCTCCAGCAAAAGTCTTGTGGTATTTTCCTGTTATTCCGAGATTTAGACGCATGTTTCGTAGTGAAACCGATTCAAGACACTTGACCTGGCATGCAGATGAAAGAATTATAGATGGAAAGTATCGACATCCGGCAGATTCACCACAGTGGTTGAAAATTGATAATGATTATCCTGAATTTGGAGAAGAATCAAGAAACCTCCGCTTGGCATTATCTACTGATGGAATGAACCCACACGGTATCCAGAGTATATCACACAGTACATGGCCTGTGATTATCATGATTTATAACCTACCTCCATGGCTATGTATGAAGCGTAAGTACATGATGTTGTCTATGTTGATTTCTGGACCTAAACAACCAGGGAATGACATAGACGTGTACTTGAAGCCCTTAATCGAAGATTTAAAGATTTTGTGGGAGACCGGTGTGGAGGTTTATGATGGATATAGGAAAGAAAGTTTCAACTTGAGGGCGATGTTGTTTGGCACAATTAATGATTTTCCAGCATACGAAAATCTATCAGGGTATAGCATAAAAGGTCAATGTGCGTGTCCTATTTGTGAAGATAAAACAGATTGGAAGCGCTTGGAGTTTGGTCAGAAGAATGTCTTTCTCGGTAATCGGAGATTCTTAAATTCAAATCATCACTACCGTGGATGGAGAAAGGCGTTCAATGGAGAGACAGAACAAGGCAGAGCTCCACTTATATTGACGGGTGATCAAATTTTTGAAAGGGTGAAAGATTTGGATACTCAGTTTGGCAAGCCTTTTGCCCACACACTTGTCAAAAGTGGGTGGAAGAAGAGGTCAGTTTTTTTTGAATTGCCGTATTGGAAGTCCTTGTATGTGAGACATTTTCTTGATGTTATGCATATTGAAAAAAATGTATTTGAAAGTGTTATTGGCACGTTACTCAATATACAAGGAAAGTCTAAGGATGACCTTAAGGCAAGAAAGGACTTGATAGCGATGGGAATAAGAACTGAATTAGGACCCTTGAAGAAAGGAAAACGAACATATCTACCGCCTGCTGCTTATACTCTATCTAGAAAGGAGAAAAAAACATTGTGTAAGTGTCATACGGTGAACTGACTTGGGGTATTTTGCTTTTTATCGCAATGTCGCGGATAGCAAGAGTCGCCACCGACTTTTCTTTTATCCGATAAGGAAAGGTGGAAAAGAACAGGAAAGACCTTAATTTAGATTCTTAGGTTCGGGAGGTGCATTATACAAAGGGAAGGTGTTAGCACCCTTTGTATCCATGGTTATCCATGGGCTCTTAATTGCTCAATCATTTATGTTTTTTCTGGTTTGAAAAAGTGGTTGAGAAATGTGTAGGAAATGTTTTGAAAGGGAGAATTTAACTTTGTAATGATTCTTGAATGAATGTATACAAAGTGGTTATCTCGTTTAGTTTTGAAAATAGTTTAGAAAAATATGACTCGGCAATGATTCTAGTGCGAATGTATGCCAAGTGGTGATTTTCTAATGGAGATTTTGAAAGGTGTAAGGTGTGAAAATTAGTTTTAACTTGTGAATAAGCAATTAAGAGTTATACCTATCCGAGGTCTTTTCGGGCATTTCCTATCCTTATGAGGGTAAAACTGTCCTTACTATTGAGAAGTAAGTAGTTTTATCCTTTGGATGTAGAAGGGTCATCGAAGGGTCATCGATTGGCTATCGATTGGTCATTGAAGGCAACAGTTGTGAGGATACCTTAGCATTCGAAGGGACGATCATCATTTAACCGTAGGCTACACCGAAGGGTCGTCGAGGGACAAAATCATATATTCGAAGGCAACATCCGAGGGATTATGATTTATTTTATGATGATTTAATCGAAGGGTCTTGGCTAAGTATATCCTCACATTCGCGGGACATGACCGTAATACCGTAATCGTAGGGTAACAAAGAGAGGTCCAAGATCACTTATTTAAAGGCAAAGTTTTACAATTAATTAGGTAACCGTAATCAAGTAGGTAATTAGGTCCATATTAAAATCAGTACATTAAGATCAATTAAGCCATTAGTGTGGGTCTTCGCCATAACATTAATACATTAAAATCAATTGAATAATTCGGGGTGAATCTCCATAAGGGTATCCCACACATAAGGTGGAATACCTAGCCGGCCGTTTCTTCGAGAATATGTAAGCCTTTACACCATTTAACCCACGGGTTAGAGCATTGAGATAAAGTATGATTTGACAATTGCACCATAAAATAAACATAACAGTCATGAACTCAGGCCAAATGATGCAGAACTATAATAAATCATGATTAGATAAACATAAGACAGAACAGCAAAGAGACGAAGCAGCCACTGTCCCGTTCGCCTCTGCTTCGCCTAGCGAAGGCTCAGCGAATGCTCGCTACAAGCTCGCTTAGCGATGTGCTAGCGAGCGGCCACGGGTTTGGATTTTGACAGCAGCATGACCTCCGAAAACCTGAACTTTTATGGCATTTGATTACAGGAACAGCATGGACAAACATTCATGATATTCAAGCATATTTAAATTCGCATGTGAAATCAAATTACGTATTCGAAACTTCAATCATGATGTTTTATGTATATAGAGATTACCGATTAAAAGCATAAAACAATAGTGATGCGCAAACCTGCTTGCAACTAAGCTGCTATGTTGAAGAGACTGATCGCTTTTGGTATCGGATGGAGTTGGGCGGCGATAGCTTCGGAGCGGAGGGGGCGGCCTTCAGGGTTTCTTCACTCGGAATTCTCTAAAGTAGCCTTCACGGTTTCTGTCCGTCTTCCCTCTGTCTTTCCTCTGTTTTTCGTCCGTTTTTCGTCCTCCCCTTCGTGACTGAAGGCTTGGCTATTTATAGTGCTCTTGTTATGACCTAATGGGCTCAGGATGAAGCCCAGAAATTCTGATATTCGCAAGCTTCGCTAGGCGAAGGAGTTGCTCGCCTAGCGAGCAAGCTATTTTGGGCTTTTACTGGATCTGATGCTTCACTGGGGCGAGTGTCATAACGAAGTGTTCGCTAGGCGAAGGAATTGCTCGCCTAGCGAGCAGGCCAGTTTGGGCCATCTTCTGGATTGGGCCTGTTGTGAGCTGGGCTTTTGTTCCTTTGAGGTCAGTGTCTTGCATAACAAGTCGGAGTGTCTTGAAAAATGCCTTGGGCAAATTTTGGGGTATGACAGCTGCCCCTGTTCAATATTCTTGAACCGAGAGAGTAGAATGGTATGTACACCATTCGTGGTTTGGAGGTGGAAGATTATTGAACACTAAAATGCCCAAAAATTTGCGCTTGTCAATCAGGAGCTAGTCTTGATGGAGATGGGCTTAATGATGCCATCCAGGGAATTTGATGATGAGAACTTCAGGGTGCGTCGTTCATTAGACGATATCTGAAGACATGGATGTCGTACCGAGTCATACGATAGACCGGATAGTGAGTCATCCATTATGCTACCGCCTTCGCTGAGGAGTCAGAGTGTGTTATACGCTGCTGGGGATAAGGGATCAGAATGGATCATACGCTAGACTGCATCTGAATACCAGAGTGAGTTGTTCATTGGGCGGATGACTTTGCTGAGGATGAAAAATCAGAATGGATCGTACGCTAGATCGTCTCTGAGTTGCAGAACGAAACCTCCATTAAGCGGGTGATTTCACTGGGGATGGAAGATCAGACCGGATCGTATGCTAGATCGTATCTGAGTTGAAGATCCAAATGGGTCTTATGCTAGACCGTATTGGAGTTGCAGGATGAGTCGTCCGTTAGGCTGTGTCTGATGATGAAAGGGGGTAGTCATATGCTAGACTACACTTCAGAAATATACCGTACACTAGGTACCATCTGAGCAGATGAAGGTCTAACTGGGTCGTGCATTAAACCGTATCTGAGCAGAATGAGCCGTCCATTAGGCTGAATCTGCTTATAAAAGGGGGTAGTCATATGCTAGACTACACTTCAGAAATATACCGTACACTAGGTAGCATCTGAGCAGATGAAGGTCTAACTGGGTCGTACATTAAACCGTATCTGAGCAGAATGAGCCGTCCATTAGGCTGAATCTGCTTATAAAAGGGGGGTAGTCGTACACTAGACTACAACTCAGAAATGTACCTGTCACTAGGTAGCATCTGAGCAGATGAAGGTCCAACTGGGTCGTACATTAAACCATATCTGAGCAGAGTGAGCCGTCCATTAGGCTGAATCTGCTTATAAAAGGGGTAGTCGTACACTAGACTACAATTCAGAAATGTACCTGTCACTAGGTAGCATCTGAGTAGATGAAGGTCTAACTGGGTCGTACATTAAACCGTATCTGAGCAGAATTAGCCGTCCATTAGGCTGAATCTGCTTATAAAAGGGGTAGTCGTACACTAGACTACAATTCAGAAATGTACCTGTCACTAGGTAGCATCTGAGGAGATGAGGGTCTAACTTGGTCGTACATTAGACTGTATTTGAGCATCATCTGGTCTAACTTGGTCGTACATTAGACTGTATTTGAGCAGCATCTGGTCTAACTTGGTCGTACATTAGACTGTATTTGAGCAGTATCTGGTCTAACTTGGTCGTACATTAGACTGTATTTGAGCAGCATCTGAGGACTTGAAGGTCTAACTTGGTCGTACATTAGACTGTCACTGAGCAGAATCTGAGGACTTGAAGGTCTAACTTGGTCGTACATTAGACTGTCACTGAGCAGAATCTGAGGACTTGAAGGTCTAACTTGGTCGTACATTAGACTGTCACTGAGTGGTTGAAGGTCAGAAGGTCTAACTTGGTCGTACATTAGACTGTATTTGAGGAGATGAAGGTCAGAATGGATCGTACGCTAGATCGTATCTGAGTTGTTGAAGGTCAGAATGGATCGTATGCTAGATCGTATCTGAGTTGAAGGAGTCATATGTTGAGCTGAATCAGAATGAACCGTACGCTAGGCTATATCTGCTAGTATTTGTATATGTTGTATTTGCAATGAATGTCTGGGATGTACTTATAAATGCCATTGTTAGGAAGATGTCAGAATGAATGTTGACACGGAGTATATCTGAAAGATGTATCTGAAGAAGAGAGTAGTCGTACGCTAGACTGCACCTCAGAATATACCGTACGCTAGGCAGTATCTGAGGGATATAGTTAAATCTTGAATGTAATAGATAAAGATGCCCGTCTGAATGGACCTTTGTTTTGACTGTGTCAGGAGGATAATTGACCTGAAAAATAAAGTTAGCTTCTTGCCATGTCATGATGCATGAGATGCAAAGGTTGTATGCATGCGTGTGCTGTGAAATGATGTAATGAGTGAATTAGGCGTCTGGAATAAATGAGAGCATTGTACACATGTATATGTTATGAAATGATGTAATGTATATGATGCGGAATGAAAATTGTATGTAGGTATGTGATGTGAAATGATGTAATGAATGCACTATGCGTCTGAAACGTTCTTCCAGGGGACTCTACTGGGGAAATAAATCTCAGTCTTCGGGTCGGAGATATTTGTATTGATGACCCTTTCTTAGCTAGGGAAACTTGATTTCTGTCTGATGGTGGAAACACTCAACAGAGCCTGGCTGGGGATGGAAGAGATGACCAGTCTGTCTGGTGATGCCAACCTCTTCTGGGAAATAACTGATTCTTGTTGGGGAATAGAATTAGCGACGAACTCATTGGAAAGCGTGGCTAGACCTTCTCCTTGGTCCTGAAGTCTTGTAGTAATCGCTATTTCTATTTTATGCATGTATTTTGATAAACATTGATCATATTCAAATGCATATATTAATTCAAGTTAAATCAATGGACGTTTACGCAAACAAAACAGAGAAAGTAAAACAAAAGCATCTTTTTGGAAATGAAATTGTATTGATTTTGAAAGAGGGCCTATAAACAGGCAACTTGTGTACAAGGAGACAGAAATCCTAGTAAGAGGAGATTGTCAGGCAAACAAAGAGAAAGCTATGCAGAAAAAGTCCTATCGATTCTAATTCCACTACTGTCATTATGTCTTCAAGCATCTCATCTCCTGCTGTCGGATAGAAGTGATTGGCTTGTTCGGTTCCTTTGACTTGGTTGAAGGTGACTGAGAACGGGACATAGTCATACGCTTTAATCCCTAATTTTTGCCTGGACCGCCTTTTCAGGTTTTCAGTCCACCAGGATACCCTTTTTTGCTCAAGCCGCCTTTTCAGGTTTTCGACTTGCCGGGTGTACATTTTTATATGTTTACCCCTAATTTTTGCCCGAACCCTTTTGGTTCGCCGGGGTGTCCTTACTTTTGCCTAGGTACGTCGACCTAGCGGGTCTCTTTTATGCGTAGTATTTTTTAACTATGTCCGCGTTCACAGGATGCGGGAACTCTTCGCCATCCGTTGTAGCAAGCATTATGGCTCCACCAGAGAATACTTTCTTAACTACAAATGACCCTTCGTATGTGGGAGTCCATTTTCCCCTGGGATCACCTTGTGGGAGGATGATACGCTTGATCATCAAGGCGCCAAGTTGGTACACCTGCCTTTTGACCTTTTTGTTAAATGCTTGGGTCATGCGCTTCTGATATATCTGCCCATGACAAACAGCCGCGAGTCTCTTCAATCAAATTTATCTGATCGAGTCGAGTCTGAATCCGTTCATCTTCATCTAAGCCCGCCTCTTTCATGGTTCTTAGAGAGGGAATCTGAACTTCCACTGGTAAGATGGCTTCCATTCCATAGACTAAAGAGAACGGAGTTGCCCCTGTCGAAGTGCGGTAACCATGAAGAGCAAAAGGTAACATCTCATGCCGGTCTTTGTATGTTACTGTTATATTCTTGATATTGTTAGCAGCCTCCATGGCGCCATTCATCTTCGGCCGGTACGGAGAAGAGTTATGGTGTTTTATTTTGAACTGCGTGCAGTGTTCAGTTTAGTACCATTATCAGTGATAACTCTTTCAGGAGACAGCAGGTTTCTCAAATAGATATTTGATAGAATCCATCTTAGAAGTCAATAAAGTGGTATGATTCAACATATACTGTCTTAGTCGGCGAGCAGCCCAAGCCAAAGCACAGCAAGCTTTCTCGAGTTGTGAGTATCTTGTTTCACAGTCGATACCTTTTGCTAAGGCAGTATATGGCATGCTCTTTTCGACCAGACTCGTCATGTTGCCCCGACACACACCTCATTGAATTTTCTAACACGGTCACATACATGATGAGAGGTCTTTCTTCAACTGGTGGTATCAGAATTGGAGGTTCTTGGAGATACTTCTTGATTTTGTCATTCATCATTCCATACCATCTCTTGATTTTTCTTTTTTAGTAATTTGAAGATGGGTTTGCAGGTAGCAGTCAAGTGTGGAATGAATCGGGCAATGTAATTCGAGTGCCCCAAGAAACCTCTGACTTCTTTCTGGTTTATTTCAGTACCCAGATTTACAATTTCAATTGATTCCTCATGCGGCTGTATGGTCTTTTCTCCTTGTAGTACCATTCTGGCAAGTTCTCCAGGGACTTCACAATCTTCCTCGCTTCCATCCTCGGCTTGGTAGATCGAATTTTCAAAGTCATAATGAACAGTAGCAGAGTCATTACCAACAGGATCCAGAGTGGATATGGATCGGCAAATTGTTACGTGAGTGTGTGCAAGAAACATAGCTTGTTTGAAAAATGACAGGAAAGATAAAGAGCGCAATATTTGAATGCAAAAAGTCCATTGATTTATTGAATATGAATATGCTTATGAAAATGACAAACCCTTAAAATTAGCTATTATGCCCCGGGTATAGACACAATGCTTTTGAAATACTAAAATAGCAATAACAATTACTCCCGACTAAAGGAAATCGGGATAGTGTCTTCAGCCTTCCAATTATTGAGTCCGTCACCAATTGTTGGGTAGACCCAGCTATCCAGGTCGCAATCGCTGTCAGCATCCTCTATAGCATTAAGAGTTTTGTCATGATCAGGCAGAGGAGCAGTGATGACCTTAGGAGTCTCAGGCGGATCCAATTCAAATTCTCCGACGTCGATCATATCCTGAATTTTATTCTTCAACGACTAACAATCGTTCGTATTATGCCCGGGGCTATCGGAGTGATACGCACACCTGGCGTCGGGATTATAACTAAGAGAAGTAGTGTTGGGTTTTGCAGGAGGATCTCTGAGGGTAATTAAATTTGCTTTTAGCATACCCTGCAGTGCTTGTGCTAAAGTCATATTGATCTTCGTAAACTGCCTTCTTCCCGGGTTAATGTGCCTCACAGATTTCTTGTCTTTTTTCTTCTCGAGCAAGAGAGCCTTCAGTTCTTCCTGCCCCTTGGATAAGTTCAAGATCATCTCCTGGAGTTGAGCATTCTGAGCATGGAGATCTTTGACAGTCTGTCCGAGGTCCATTTTTCTGCTTGCATGAAAACCGTGAGAACATTGATCCCTTTAGAACACCTGTTATGCAATGTTATGCTATGCAATGTATGAAATGTTTTCAAGGACTTTTGGAATTTAACTTTGCATAAACTACCAAAAAAGGAAACATTTTTTTTTTTTTTTTTTTTTTTTTTTTTTTTTTTTTACAAAATAGAGCAAAGTTAAATCCCTAAGTCCTCGAAATGGTTAGTTCAATGCCATGATGTTATGATGTTAAGTAAATAACAAGCACAAGCAAGTCACACAACCATCATTCCTAAGTTTTAAGGCTTGCATGAGTTCCATAGGTAAGTACCCTCCCCACTGAGGTTTGGTTGGTTCAACCTGTCCTAGAATAGTAACCGGGTTCTAGAAGGATCTCAGATCATCGACCTTTCTTTAAGTCCACTTCAGTGCAACGCCAAGTGGTTGACCAAAGCTTCCCTAAAGTCCAATCTCAAAGAGTGTAGTATCGAGTCTCAACCAACCCCAGTCGGAACCGAAGTCAGTTATCTCACTACTTTCTAATGGCTAGGATGAGTCAATTAGGGTTCTAAAGGTCTAGTTAATACTTTGATGACACCACGCGAATGCCAAATTTTTCCTCAAGTAAACATGAGGAACATCAGGACATCCAAAGTGTCACATTAACCGTAGCCATCATTTTAACCATTCCAGTATACGCCGGATAGTCGCGATGATCTATTGCTACTTACCTAAGGTACACTAGATCCGGGTGTAGGATCTTTCACTCAAACATAAAATACCCTCAAAAGAAGGAACAGTTTAAACATAAATGATGTTTAAGGTGACCTCTCTTTGTATTTCCCCAGCAGAGTCGCCAGTTCTGTCATACGGTGAACTGACTTGGGGTATTTTGCTTTTTATCGCAATGTCGCGGATAGCAAGAGTCGCCACCGACTTTTCTTTTATCCGATAAGGAAAGGTGGAAAAGAACAGGAAAGACCTTAATTTAGATTCTTAGGTTCGGGAGGTGCATTATACAAAGGGAAGGTGTTAGCACCCTTTGTATCCATGGTTATCCATGGGCTCTTAATTGCTCAATCATTTATGTTTTTTCTGGTTTGAAAAAGTGGTTGAGAAATGTGTAGGAAATGTTTTGAAAGGGAGAATTTAACTTTGTAATGATTCTTGAATGAATGTATACAAAGTGGTTATCTCGTTTAGTTTTGAAAATAGTTTAGAAAAATATGACTCGGCAATGATTCTAGTGCGAATGTATGCCAAGTGGTGATTTTCTAATGGAGATTTTGAAAGGTGTAAGGTGTGAAAATTAGTTTTAACTTGTGAATAAGCAATTAAGAGTTATACCTATCCGAGGTCTTTTCGGGCATTTCCTATCCTTATGAGGGTAAAACTGTCCTTACTATTGAGAAGTAAGTAGTTTTATCCTTTGGATGTAGAAGGGTCATCGAAGGGTCATCGATTGGCTATCGATTGGTCATTGAAGGCAACAGTTGTGAGGATACCTTAGCATTCGAAGGGACGATCATCATTTAACCGTAGGCTACACCGAAGGGTCGTCGAGGGACAAAATCATATATTCGAAGGCAACATCCGAGGGACTATGATTTATTTTATGATGATTTAATCGAAGGGTCTTGGCTAAGTATATCCCCACATTCGCGGGACATGACCGTAATACCGTAATCGTAGGGTAACAAAGAGAGGTCCAAGATCACTTATTTAAAGGCAAAGTTTTACAATTAATTAGGTAACCGTAATCAAGTAGGTAATTAGGTCCATATTAAAATCAGTACATTAAGATCAATTAAGCCATTAGTGTGGGTCTTCGCCATAACATTAATACATTAAAATCAATTGAATAATTCGGGGTGAATCTCCATAAGGGTATCCCACACATAAGGTGGAATACCTAGCCGGCCGTTTCTTCGAGAATATGTAAGCCTTTACACCATTTAACCCACGGGTTAGAGCATTGAGATAAAGTATGATTTGACAATTGCACCATAAAATAAACATAACAGTCATGAACTCAGGCCAAATGATGCAGAACTATAATAAATCATGATTAGATAAACATAAGACAGAACAGCAAAGAGACGAAGCAGCCACTGTCCCGTTCGCCTCTGCTTCGCCTAGCGAAGGCTCAGCGAATGCTCGCTACAAGCTCGCTTAGCGATGTGCTAGCGAGCGGCCACGGGTTTGGATTTTGACAGCAGCATGACCTCCGAAAACCTGAACTTTTATGGCATTTGATTACAGGAACAGCATGGACAAACATTCATGATATTCAAGCATATTTAAATTCGCATGTGAAATCAAATTACGTATTCGAAACTTCAATCATGATGCTTTATGTATATAGAGATTACCGATTAAAAGCATAAAACAATAGTGATGCGCAAACCTGCTTGCAACTAAGCTGCTATGTTGAAGAGACTGATCGCTTTTGGTATCGGATGGAGTTGGGCGGCGATAGCTTCGGAGCGGAGGGGGCGGCCTTCAGGGTTTCTTCACTCGGAATTCTCTAAAGTAGCCTTCAGGGTTTCTGTCCGTCTTCCCTCTGTCTTTCCTCTGTTTTTCGTCCGTTTTTCGTCCTCCCCTTCGTGACTGAAGGCTTGGCTATTTATAGTGCTCTTGTTATGACCTAATGGGCTCAGGATGAAGCCCAGAAATTCTGATATTCGCAAGCTTCGCTAGGCGAAGGAGTTGCTCGCCTAGCGAGCAAGCTATTTTGGGCTTTTACTGGATCTGATGCTTCGCTGGGGCGAGTGTCATAACGAAGTGTTCGCTAGGCGAAGGAATTGCTCGCCTAGCGAGCAGGCCAGTTTGGGCCATCTTCTGGATTGGACCTGTTGTGAGTTGGGCTTTTGTTCCTTTGAGGTCAGTGTCTTGCATAACAAGTCGGAGTGTCTTGAAAAATGCTTTGGGCAAATTTTGGGGTATGACAGTAAGTTTCTAAGTGAAGTTAAAGTTCCAGAAGGGTACTCTTCAGATATTAGAAGACTTGTGTCTATGAAAGACCTCAAGTTAAAGAGTTTAAAGACCCATGATTGCCATGTTATAATGGAACATTTTCTCCCAATAGGTATACGTTCTATTCTTCCAGAAAAAGTAAGAAGCTCTATAACTAAGTTGTGTTCTTTCTTCAAGTCAATTTGCAGTAAGGTGATCAATCCTGCGATCTTACTAATGTTGCAAAAAGAAATCGTTATTACTTTGTGTGAGCTTGAAATGTTTTTTCCTCCATCATTTTTTGACATAATGGTACATCTAGTTGTTCATCTTGTGAAAGAGACACAATTGTGTGGACCAGCTTATATGAGATGGATGTACCTTGTTGAACGTTATATGAAAATATTAAAAGGGTACGTGAAGAACCGAAGTCGACCAGAAGGTTGTATGGTTGAAAGATACATTGTTGAAGAAGCGATTGAGTTTTGTACTGAATATTTGTCTAATGTTCAGTCAATCGGACTCCCCAAGTCTCAGATTGTCGAAAAGAAAGAAGGAAAAAATCTAATTGGAAATAAAATCGTGGCAGTATGAAGGGTCGAACAGGATCAAGTGCATTTGTATGTTCTGCACAATGAGAATGAGGTTGAGCCGTATGTTGAAATTCACAAGGATGTTCTCCGAGGTTTAAATCCCAATATAAATGAAAATTGGATAGTACGAGAGCACAATCGATGTTTTATACCTTGGTTTAAGGATCATATTTATTCAAAGTATTATTCAGATCCCGCTTCAATAACAGAAAGGTTGAGATGCTTAGCATATGGTCCAAGTTTCCATGTTTTTTCTTATAGCGCATACGCGATTAATGGATACACATTTTATACCAAAGAACAAGATGATAAAAGTACTATGCAGAATAGTGGTGTCACCGTGGTAGCTGAAGCAATGCACATATCAAGTGTGAAGGACTTAAACCCTAAATTTGCAAATCTGTCGTATTTTGGTGTTATCGAGCGCATTTGGGTGTTTGATTATGAGAAGTTTCAGATTCCTATATTTGGTTGCAAGTGGGTTGAAAATAATAACGGCATTCGAATGGATAAGTCAGGATTTTTGCAAGTGGATCTTAATAGGGTGGGATACAAAGATGAGTCTTTTATTCTAGCCTCTCAAGCTAGACAAGTGTTCTATGTCAATGATCCGAAAAGTACGAAATGGTCTATAGTTCTTTTTTCCAACAAAGTAATTGATGAAAACACTGGAGATCAAGGTGATATTGATGTTGAGATTGAATCGTTTACCAGAAATGATCAAGATGAGAATATTATATCAAATGATTCATATATTAGAAATGATCATAATGAGGGTATTTGGATCAATCCAACCGTCCGTGTTGTTAAGAGACATGTAGAACATATTCCAACCAAGAAAAGAAAGAGAACTTAGTGAAAAAGGTACAGGTCAAATGATTTTAATTGTGCTCTTTATTACAGGTAAAATGACTTTTATGATTTTAATTGTTTTTACATTTGTCATCTGATTTTAATTGTTTTCTTTATTACAGGTAAAATGGCTATTATGAAGTCAATCATTCGTGCAAGGGGCAAGGGATACTCGAAAGTATCAATTGATATTTGTTTAGATGGAGATGTTCCATTGTCGTCAAGCCTCATTCGCGTAGATGATGATGCTGGATATTTGAAAGTATCCCTCTACGACAATGGAACATGTCCATCTAAACAAATATCAATTCTATCTTCAAAAGATAAGAGACCAAAAATATAAGGGGATTACGCAGCAAATCGAGTCAGTTGCATAAAAAAAAAGGTATAAACACAATTATATGATATTTATGCATAGAAAATGTTAATTCTTGATCTTATACATCACCTAACTAATTTTATGATATTTTAGGTTCATGCTATTGATATTGAACAAAAAGAGGTTGTTGCTAAGAAGACTGCTGCTAGCAAAAAAAACATACATCTCAGAGATGCTTTTGCTACTTAGTTTTATTTCTTTTTAAGTTATGAATTGGTTGTATATAGAATCTTTAGAAGTTAAACGATTATATATCAGTGGATTGTTGTATATGTATGGATTGTTGTATATAAGGCTTGTTGAATGCAATGTGTGAAAAAGGGCTTCAAATTATATAGTTTTGGGTGTACTGCTTCAATATACAGGTTGTCTAAAATAAATAAAAAAATATAGCGCTTTTTAAAAAAAAATTTAAATAACCACCCACTTTAGAGGGCGCTTTTTAAAAAAAGCGCCCTCTAAAGTGGAAACATTTAAGGGTTTAGAGGGCGCTTTTACTGGAAAGCGCCCTCTAAACCCTTAAAAGTTTCCACTTTAGAGGGCGCTTTCCAGTAAAAGCGCCCTCTAAACCCTTAAATGTTTCCACTTTAGAGGGCGCTTTTTTGAAAAAGCGCCCTCTAAAGTGGCCCTTAAAGGGCTTAAAGAGCCACTTTAGACAGCGCTTTCACTAGGAAAAAAAGCGCTGTCTTTACCTATGCCAGCGCCAGATTAGAGGGCGCTTTAAAGCGCTGTTATAGGCCAAAAAAAGCGCCCTCTTTTCCCTTATTTGGCGTAGTGGTGTATGTGTATGCGTGTGTGTGTGTGTGTGTGTGTTTGTGCGCGTATGTGTGTGTGTGTGTGTGCGCGTGTGTGTGTATGTGTGTGTGCATGTATGCGTACGTACGTGTGTGTGTGTGTGTATGTGTGTGTGAGTCGAAGGGAAAACGGGACAGTGTGCGTGTGTGTGTGTGTATGTGTGTGTGTGTCTATGCGCGTGTGTGTGTGCGCGCACGTGTATGTGTGTGTGTGTGTACGCGCACGTGTGTGTGTATGTTAGGATCAAATGACACCATGATGTCAAACTTAATAACATAACACCTTCGATAATTCTTTACAGCATATTCGTATAACAAAATCTTTCATCGGATTGAAAGCTATTATGATATAGATGTTTATAAAATTTAATATCAATCAAAAATCATTTGACATGTCAACAAGGTACATAAAAAAGAACGTCTTACAAAACTTCGTGAAAGTCGTTAATTTTTATCATTTGCTTTATCAAACCAAATGATATTTGATTGATGTGAAATTTTATAGGCATGATCTATACGATAATAGCTTTCAATCCAATGGTGGATTCTATTATATGGACATAAGGTGAAGAGTTATCAGAGGTGTCATGTTACTAAGTTTGATACATTTGTGTCATTTAATCCCGACCGTATATATATATATATATATATATATATATATATATATATATATATATATATATATATATATATATATATATATATATATATATATATATATATATATATATATATATATAAATATAATTTCGAAGCCAAGCAACTAATATGGGTTTAGGCTTGGGTTACACAACTTGGATTATATCTCAACATACCCCCTTATAATCCAAGTCGTCAAACATAAACTTAGTCATAGTCGATCTGAATTATTCCTAATTTCTTTCTCAAAGTTAGGAATATGTCGATCTTCAGTCCTTTGGTGAGAATGCCAGTCAGTTGTGCTTCACTCGAGCAATGTCTCACTTCAAGTTCACTCTGCTTTACCTTCATCCTTAAAAAATGAAACCTAGCCTCAATGTGCTTACTTATCCCATGAAGAACTGGATTCTTTTCAAGATTAATGATTGACTTGTTTTCGATCTGTAGTACCAGAGGTTTCTTTACTTTGACCTTCAACTCTTCCAGCACAGATTTGATGCAAATTTCTTGAAACACAACATAAGATCCTACTATATATTCAGCCTCACATGATGATAATTCCACCATAGGTTGCTTTCTTGATTACCATGAGAATGGAACACCAAATACTTGAAAGAAATAACCAGTTGTGCTTCTTTGATCTTCCTTATCTCCACACCAATCATAATTTGAATAGAAAGTAATCTCAGCTTCTTTGCTTTCAGAATCTCGTGGAAATAGATTTTCATAGTTTGTCGATCCTTTTAAGTATCTTAGGATTCTTCTTGCAGCCTTCATGTGTGACACAATTGGTTCACTCATGTATCTGCTCACTAATACGATTGAGAAACCTATATCAGGTCGACTGTTGCACATATGTCTCAAAGATTCGACAATTTGTTTGAACAAAGTGACATCGACTTTGTCTTCCTATCCATGCTTCTACAACTTTAAAATTGGTTCGACGGGTATGGATGCAGGATTTGAGTCTTCCATCCTAAATCTCTTAAGTATCTCTTTGACATATTTTCTTTGATGTATCATCATACCTTTCTTCGACATTTGAAATTCCATGCCTAGAAAGTACGACAAATTTCCCAGATCCAACATTTCAAATTCCTTCTTCATCAGCCCTTTAAACTTCGACAAGTTCTCCAAGTTATTTCCAGTTACTAACAAGTAATCAACATATAAGCATATGATTGTTATATCTTGTGCTATAACCTGAACATATACACCATACTTCATATTTGCATTTGATAAATCCCAATTCAACCAAGTATGGGTCGATCTTCTTGTTTGATGCCTTAGGTGTCTGCTTAAGGCCATCGAGCGCTTTATGAAGCCTGCATATTTTTCTTGCTTCCTTCTGTATCATAAACCCAAGAGGTTGTGTGACATATACCTCTTCATCTAGAGGACCATTCAAATAATTTGATTTCACATCTAAGTGAAATATCGATCAACCTTGCTTACATGCCAAGGCTACCACCAATCGAACAGTCTCTAATCTTGCTACTGGTGCATATACTTCAGAGTAGTCGAGTCCTACTCTATGAAGAAATCCTCAAGCTACTAATCTTGCCTCATGTTGTTGTCGACCCATCATCATTATGCTTCAACTTGAACATCCACTTCACTCTGATAGCTTTTGTATGTGTTGACAATTCTACTAACTCATATGTGTTGTTTCTTTCGATCACTTGTGTGAGAGAATTTTTTACCTTGAATTAATTTTTAATGATAGCAAATTGTGTGATCATCATCCAAATGTTGGTTGTGCATTGCATTACATGATACATGTGTGTTTTATTATATTTTTCATCCCACTCTATTGTTGCATAACTGTACATATAGACCTACATTGATACTTCCCTCTAAATAACAATTAAAATGCATTTGGTGTCAGTATGCATCAATACATAAACCTCTGCATCGATACACACAGCATGTGATAAATCACAAAACATTTTTGTTCAGTATGCATCGATGCATACGAGTCATGCATCAATACATGAAAGGCAAAAGACTCTATGCATCGATCCACACGATCCCTGCATCGATACATGACTAATTGAAACAGTCTGTGTATCAACACATACGCATCAGGCATCGATACATACTAGTGTAATAATCACATGCATCGATACACACGACTTTTGCATCGATACATGAATAATCAATTTCACCAAAAATTCACATATCCTACAGTATGCATCGATGCACACTATTATGTATCAATACATAAAGCTGTTTTGTGGTATAACAGTAACTGTTTTGCAGCATATATATAAGACAGGTTATAACAGCAATTGAACACGAATTCATTGAGAAAAAAAAACAATTGAACACAAGATCAAAAGCAGTGTTGGAGCAATTGTTTTGAGAGCAATTAGAAACCTGAAAGAGACTTCATCTTCTTCATCTTCTCAATCACCTTTCTTCAAGAACATTTACACATAACCATTCTTGTTCTTTGGATTAAAGAAGCATCGAGATAACGTTCAGTGGTACGATCAAGGATCTAGCTGTGGTTTGCAGTGGAACGATCGAGGATCTAGCTGAGTTGAAGATTGAAGGGGGTTTCTAGGAAAAACCTACTGGTTTGTCCTTCAAGAACTGGAGTGTTCTTGAGGGTTTGGGAGTCACGTTTGCAGAACATATTCAGCCGCAGCGTTGCGTTTGGAGATCGGAGGATTTCGCAAGCAGGTCGTGGAACCGGTGAAGTGTTTGCAATTTCGTGCAGGAAAATCTTGATCGTGCTCAGATCAAGTGAAGGTTCATACAAGAAGAAGTTCTTAGAGTTTAGAATTCTGTCTTTGTATCATAACCTTGTATCAACGGATTCGGCAAAAATTGATAATCAAAGTTCTCAATTTCATTTGAAATTGAGAGGGAGACGTACCCACACGCGAGGACGACGTGGGGAACTTCCTTACCAAATCTCTGCGTATCGTTTTCTTACCTTACTCCTCTTTACGTTTTAAAACTGTTTTCATAATCTCAGTTAGTGTGTGGTGATTGTTCCTGTTGTAAGACAGCAGTGGCAAGAAAACTTTTGATCAAACTCCATTGTTGTTTATCATCGATCATACACACCAACTGTTTGACAAAACGGTTAGCTAGATTTAATTCATTGGAAATAGAATTTAATGATAAGTGCATTCAATTAGTTAAAATTCTGGTGTGAATTGTTTCTGTCATTCTCATTAAAATCCAGCAATTAAACTTGTGTGTCCGGCTTTCTAGTAGCGGTTCAGAATAGACGGAAGTCGATTCGGGACTGATTTTTCCGCCAATTTTGAAAACTCTGATAAAAATTTCAAATCCGTTAAATTTCAAAGAGGTGATCTATTCACCCCCCCTCTCGATCACTAGCCACACCGTTTAACAAGTGGTATCAGAGCGTCGGTTCGCTGGTGCTCTGTGGCTGCCTGTAACAGTATGGATTCTGAACCAAAGGGGGCGTATAATAGAGCGCCTATTTTCAACGGTGAAAATTATGGCTACTGGAAAGACTGCATGCGAGTTCATATAAATTCTGTGGATAGGTTGGTATGGGCTGCCATTGAAAACGGTCCGTTTCAAATTACTATGACTAATGCAGCTGGCGCCATAGTACCTAAACCAGAAGATGATTGGAATGAGAAAGATGAGAAAAAGTGGTCGTGTGATTGGAGAGCTCGA
Source organism: Lathyrus oleraceus (assembly GCF_024323335.1). NCBI lineage: Eukaryota > Viridiplantae > Streptophyta > Magnoliopsida > Fabales > Fabaceae > Lathyrus > Lathyrus oleraceus. The sequence continues at coordinate 44,398,097 of NC_066584.1, read as the reverse complement.
AACATGTTAATTTCAGCACTTGGTGTTGATGAGTATTATCGAGTATCCCATTGCACGACAGCTAAAGAAATGTGGGACGCTTTAGAAGTTGCCCATGAGGGTACTACTGAAGTAAAACAGTCCCGCATTAACACACTCAATCAAGAGTTTGAGCTCTTTCGCATGAAACAAGGAGAATCCATCTCTGACATGCAAAAGAGATTCACTCATCTAACTAACCGATTGAATGCTCTTGGAAAACCTATTTCCAATGAAATTGCTACTAATAAAATTCTCAGGTGTCTTAGCAGGGAGTGGCAACCTAAAGTTACAGCAATCAAGGAAGCCAACGATCTAACAAGACTTACGATTACAACCTTGTTTGGAAAGCTGGAAGAACATCAGCAAGCATTGGAAAGTCTTGAAAAATATGAGAACAAAAGTTAGAAGGAAAAGGAGAAGAAAAGAGACAAAGAGGGAGAGAAGAAGCCAATAGCTCTTGTGGCCTCTAGCTCTAAGTCCTCACGAAAAGAGCAAAGCGACAATGATTCAAGTAGTGACAAAGACTCGGATGATGAGGAAATGGGACTGTTTGTAAGGAGATATAATAGATTCATTCGAAAGAATGGAGTCAAGCATTCCGACAAAAATCTCATGAAATTTCGAAGACAATCTATAAATTCGAAACAAGAAGAGAACAAGAAGAGTAGAGGAAGAGGATCATGTTTTAATTGTGGTAAATCTGGACACTATAAAACGGACTGCCCTATGAAGTATAAGGACCAAAGAAAAGATTCGCCTAAAGGGTACAGCAAACAAAGAAGAGCGTATATTGCATGGGAAAGTGATAGTGATTCATCAAGCACACAAAGCTCAAGTGATGGTGATGAAGCTGCAAATCTGTGCCTTATGGCTCACACACAAATTCTGCCCTACCACAAGAAGAAAAACAATGACAAAAAGGTAAAACAAGCCTATTACAATAATTTCTCCTCTATGTCTTTTTCGGAACTAAAAATAGCTTTTGAAAAACTGCATAACGAAGCTGTAGATGCTTTTAAAAGACTATCTTCCGACAAACATATCTTCTCTTTTTGGAAGGTAAAGTAAACAAAGCTGAAATTGATTTAGAAGCATTGAAAACTAGTATTGCAGAAAATTCAAAAACTATTGACATTGACGGATGTAGTAGAGTTAGGTATTGTGACGCTTGTTATATTTGGCAAAAAGAGGTAAACACTCTTAAGGTCAAATTAGAGAAAGCGCTACAACCTAAAGTTACTTATGCCGTTGACCCCAAGTTGTTTAAGAAGTCATTGAATCCTCCATATGCAAAATACTTTTTATTCTAAAGGATTCAATGAACAAGAAACAACAAACACATCATCATGGTTTATGTCATTATTGTTGCCATGCTGGCCATACCATTGAGAAATGCAAATTTAGGAGATTTCTTGTCCCTAAAGGCATTTATCAATGGAAGCCAAAAGGCAACCATGTTAGCACTTACCCACTTGGACCCAATGAAAATTGGGTACCAACTTCTCTCTTTTGATGTTGTAGGATGAGTGCCTTGCCTCCGCAGATAGAAGGTAGTTTCTTGACAGCGGCTGCTCGAGGCACATGACCGGTGACATATCGCTCTTTATAGACTTCAAGGCAAAGAAGAAGGGATATGTCACTTATGGAGACAACAACAAAGGAGCTATACTCGGCAAAGGTAGTGTAGGTAATCCCTCCACCACTACTATTTCAAATGTCCATTTAGTTGAGGGACTTAAACACAATTTGTTAAGCATAAGTCAACTATGCGACATGGGCTATAAAGTGTCGTTTACGAAAACTTGCTGCATAATTGAACATGTTGAACAAAACATTGTGTTTAAGGGTGTAAGAGTAAACAACATCTATATGCTTGACTTGTTTGATGTACCTTTAACAAATACTAAATGTCTAGTCACCTTGAATGATGACTCTTGGCTTTGGCATAGACGTTTAGCGCATGTTAACTTCGATTTGCTAAATAAGGTTGTATCTAAGGATCTAGTAGTCGGTCTACCAAAAATAAAATTTTCAAAAGACCACCTATGCGACGCGTGCCAAATGGGAAAGCAAACAAGGGTGTCCTTTAAATCTAAAAATGTAATTTCAACTTCACGACCTCTTGAGCTTCTCCATATGGACCTCTTTGGACCTTCTAGGACAAAGAGCCTAGGTGGAAATTACTATGGCTTTGTAATAGTTGATGACTACTCTAGATTCACTTGGACTATATTCCTTCATAGCAAAGATGAAACTTTTTCTGCTTTTAAAAATTTTGCAAATCTGTCCCAAAACAAAATGAATTCCAAAATAGTTACAATTCGTAGCGATCATGGTGGTGAGTTTCAAAATTACCACTTTGAGAAGTTTTGTGACAAGTATGGTATTGAGCATAACTTTTCAGCCCCTCGCACTCCATAACAAAATGGCGTTGTGGAGCGTAAAAATCGTGTTTTAGAGGAGTTGGCAAGAACAATGCTCAATGAGGGTGGATTACCAAAATACTTTTGGGCTGATGCTGTCAGCACGGCCTGTTATGTTCTAAACAGAATCTCAATTCGCCCTATTTTAAACAAAACTCCTTATGAACTTTTGAAAGGAAGAAAACCAAACTTGTCACATCTTCACGTATTCGGTTGTAAATGTTTTGTTTTGAATAACGGTAAGGAAAACATTGGGAAGTTTGATGCAAAAGCGGATGAAGGTATCTTTCTTGGTTACTCACTGTCAAGTAAAGCATATAGAGTGTATAACAAGCGTTTACTTACTGTTGAAGAATCTGTTCATGTTTCTTTTGATGAGTCTTATCCGAAAAATGTCGGAAAAGGTATTTCTTTTGATGACGCAGGTGTATCTACAGAAGACATACTCAAGGAAGCTGTTGAGGAAACTGATCAGTCCAAAACAGCTGCCCATGAGAAGGAGGAAGATACTAGTCATGAAGAAATTGAGGAAGAAAAGACAGCTGAAGTGAATGATCTTCCAACAGCTTGGAGATCCTCAAAAGACCATCCCATTGACAACATCTTGGGAGACATTTCAAAGGGAGTAATGACTCGTTCTAAGATAAGTAATTTCTGTTCTCACTTCGCGTTTGTTTCACAAGTAGAACCTAAGAATGCCAAAGAGGCCTTGATTGATGAATTTTGGCTCATGGCCATGCAAGAAGAGCTTAATCAATTTAAAAGAAATGACGTTTGGGAACTTGTCCCTCGTCCGCGAGATCATCATATCATAGGCACTAAGTGGGTTTTTAGGAACAAGCTTGATGAAAACGGAGTGATTACTAGGAACAAGGCACGTTTAGTAGCACAAGGGTATAACCAAGAGGAGGGCATAGACTATGAGGAAACTTATGCTCCAGTTGCTCGCCTTGAAGCTATACGTCTTTTGCTTGCCTATGCGTGTTCTAAGGATTTTAAGCTTTACCAAATGGACGTAAAGAGTGCCTTTCTTAATGGTGTTATAAATGAAGAAGTATATGTTTCACAACCTCCCGGTTTTGAAAATGCTGAAAATCCAGATCATGTTTACAAATTAAAACGAGCTTTGTATGGCCTTAAACAAGCCCCTCGGGTTTGGTATGAAAGGCTTAGCAAATTCCTAATTGATCATGGATATTCAAGAGGTAAAGTGGACAATACTCTCTTTATTAAACACAAAGGGAAGCACATTCTTTTAGTTCAAGTTTATGTCGACGATATCATATTTGGTTCAACTAACATACACTTGGTCGAAGAATTTTCTAAGGTTATGCAGGGTGAATTTGAGATGAGTCTAATGGGGGAGCTGAACTACTTCCTAGGACTGCAAATAAAGCAACTTGATGAGGGTACAGCAGTATGTCAAACAAAATACTGCAGAGAACTACTCAAGCGCTTTGGAATGAATGACTCAAAATCAATCGACACCCCAATGCCTACCAACGGAAATCTAGATAAGGATGAGCACGGTAAGTGTGTAGATGTCAAAAGGTTCAGAGGTATGATTGGATCTCTCTTGTATCTTTCTGCTTCTAGACCTGACATCATGTTTAGTGTTTGTATGTGTGCACGCTATCAATCAAATCCTAAGGAATCACACCTAAAAGCGGTGAAGCGCATATTTAGATATCTTCACGGAACACTTAAATATGGGCTTTGGTATTCCAAAGGAAGTGATTGTAGCTTAGTAGGGTACTCCGATTCTGATTTTGCTGGCTGCAAATCAGATAGGAAAAGCACAAGTGGTACATGTCACCTGTTTTCAAACTCCTTGGTCAGTTGGCATAGCAAAAAGCAAGTTTATGTGGCTTTGTCAACTGCAGAGGCAGAATACGTTGCAGCCGGTAGTTGTTGCGCTCAGATTTTATGGCTGAAACAGCAACTACAAGACTTCAACATTCAACTCAAACGTATTCCTATCAAATGTGACAACACTAGTGCCATAAACCTTACTAAAAACCCTGTTTTACACTCACGCACTAAACACATAGAGATAAGACATCATTTCCTTCGTGATCATGTTGAAAAAGAAGACGTTGTCTTTAAGCACGTTGATTCCAAAAATCAGCTTGCTGATATTTTCACTAAACCATTGGCAACGGAACCTTTCTTCAACATTCGTCGCGAATTGGGAATCCTAGATCTTTCTCAATTGATGTCATAAGCATGTTACCTCTTAATTATATTATGCCTCACCATGGTTGATAAGAGCTGTTTTAGATGTCAATTATCCATCACAAGAGTTCTCCAACAGAGGTAATATCAATCCTTTCTACAATTTTCTTATTGCTAAGTGATTGTGTATGTTAGAACAAATGTTCTTACTCTAGTTGATATAAAATTTGTTTGCATATACTCCTTGTCCATATTGTGTGCACATTAACAATTTGACTTCTGAATCTCTGTTGAGCATAATCATCATGACATAGTGCATAATGCATATTCATACTGCATTAAAATTCATTAAAAGCTAGTTCAGCATCAGTATGCATCGACACAAACGAAGCATGCATCGACGCATACATTCTGAAATTCAAATTTTTAAAAACTGCTTCAGGATGCATCGATGCATCCATCGCATGTATCGATACACATGCCAATTGTGAATATTCGGCATCGACGCATGACCCTCTGCATCGATACATACTGATGCTATCTAAATTAAATGCATTTCTTTCTCTCTCATGCATCGACACATCAGCCAATCATATCACTTCCTATCTCATTACTTCATATCATCTGGCCTCAAAAACCCCAAAACCAGTGGCTAACCCTAATCCTCCTCATCTTCACTCTCTCTCTAAAACCCTAAATCTCACATCACCATGCCTCCACGCACTATTCCAGCCAGAGCCAAAGGAAAAGGAAAGGGAAAGGAAACAGCCGGTACATCTCAGCAACCACCAGAAGTTCCTTCAAATGCCTTAGAGCTACTTCATCCTGCTGTTGCTGCTGAATTTGAAGAGTCCTTCAAGACAAGGTTAGTCATGAAACCTCACGTCTTTGATAAAACAGATGTTATTCACCTACACCTAAATAAAGTGGTTGAACTCTTACAAGCACAAAGACTTGGGTCGTTTCTGTCCATAAAGGATGATTATCATGAGGATTTCATTCGGATCTTTTATGCTGGGTTACAAACTGGTAGAGGCTATATGTTCCGGTGTTCTATCGGAGTCAGAACATATACCTTTGAAGCCTCTGATTGGGAAACGGTATTTCAAATGCCGTCTCCGTCGATGGTTTTCAAGTGCTGGCATGACCTGCATTTTGATCCTGAATTTGACATGAAGGACTTTACAACTTCTATCCTAAAGATTGATAGACCGTTGAGTGAGGATGAACACGTCACGTCAGGTATGATCAAGCAAACTCCGCGTATTCTTCACTGGATTATCACACATATTCTGCGTCCAACAAACAGCGGACACTCTCGGTTGGATAGGCCTAACATACATCTTCTCTACATTCTGCAAAATAAGGTTCTCCTAAATTGGGCGAACTACTTTGTAAAACGTCTATTCTTTGTGCGAGACAGCTCCAAGAATGTGGCTCTAGGTTATGCCTCTCAAATAATGAAAATTCTTAAGTTTTGGAAATATCGGTGGGACAAGGACCGCAAATGCTTCTATTTCTTCGAAAGAAAATCCAAAACCAGAATTTACAACTTTGACGTGCCCTCGGAACGCATCCATGTTGCTGAAGATCAGCCTGATGAAGAAATGCAGAATGCGGCTGAAACAGATGCACCACATGCTGAGGCCAATACTGGTTGGGGTGATTGGGTGCCACGAAGGTGGTCTCCTACCAACTACGTACCTGAACCTACAACCTCTCCATTCTCCGGTGGTACTTCAGCCTCAACACCAAATGCGGACATCACTCATATGCTTCAACAGATGGAAATTGTCAACAAAGAACGCCATGAAGAAGCACGGTACTGGCATGTTCAACAATCTGAATGGCACAACGAGCATCGGGACTGGCATGATGAGCATACACGGATGTATCACAATCAACACGCTTGGCACCAAGACTTGGTTAAATGGCATCAGGTTTTCTACAACGAAATGTCCGGCTTTATGGACGACTGCCGTGCAAATCTTGGTATTATGGACAGCTTTAGAAGCATTGAAGTTCAGAACCGATTTAGGCAATACTCCTTCATGGGCCAAAATCCAGACACAATGCCTCCTCCTCCGCCTCCGCCAAGCTACAGAGATCCTGACAGACATGATGAGGAGTCCTGTGGTGGCAACAATCCAAATTAACCAACCATCTTTTCATCTCACTGCATTTCATTTCATATTGCTCAAGTTTTATTTTGTTGCACAATATATGGTTTAGCTTATGTAACTCTTAAACTCGTTCGTATCTTTAAAATGCTTTTCTAATTCTGTTTATCTCTATTGTTATTGCCCTTATTCTTCATTCTTTGTGAATGATTCTTTACTTTGAATCTACATTCTTTGTGATTGACAGCCTGTTATCCATTTTTTGCCATGTCCTGCTACACTATGCTACCTTGATAAATTTGTTTCTTCCTCTTTTTGATGTTGACAAAGGGGGAGAAAATGCAGATATGCACAAACTCAGGGGGAGTATCACACATCTTGACAAGAATTTGCCATCATCAAAAAGGGGGAGTTTGTGAGAGAATTCTTTACCTTGAATTAATTTTTAATGATAGCAAATTGTGTGATCATCATCCAAATGTTGGTTGTGCATTGCATTACATGATACATGTGTGTTTTATTATATTTTTCATCCCACTCTATTGTTGCATAACTGTACATATAGACCTACATTGATACTTCCCTCTAAATAACAATTAAAATGCATTTGGTGTCAGTATGCATCAATACATAAACCTCTGCATCGATACACACAGCATGTGATAAATCACAAAACATTTTTGTTCAGTATGCATCGATGCATACGAGTCATGCATCAATACATGAAAGGCAAAAGACTCTATGCATCGATCCACACGATCCCTGCATCGATACATGACTAATTGAAACAGTCTGTGTATCAACACATACGCATCAGGCATCGATACATACTAGTGTAATAATCACATGCATCGATACACACGACTTTTGCATCGATACATGAATAATCAATTTCACCAAAAATTCACATATCCTACAGTATGCATCGATGCACACTATTATGTATCAATACATAAAGCTGTTTTGTGGTATAACAGTAACTGTTTTGCAGCATATATATAAGACAGGTTATAACAGCAATTGAACACGAATTCATTGAGAAAAAAAAACAATTGAACACAAGATCAAAAGCAGTGTTGAAGCAATTGTTTTGAGAGCAATTAGAAACCTGAAAGAGACTTCATCTTCTTCATCTTCTCAATCACCTTTCTTCAAGAACATTTACACATAACCATTCTTGTTCTTTGGATTAAAGAAGCATCGAGATAACGTTCAGTGGTACGATCAAGGATCTAGCTGTGGTTTGCAGTGGAACGATCGAGGATCTAGCTGAGTTGAAGATTGAAGGGGGTTTCTAGGAAAAACCTACTGGTTTGTCCTTCAAGAACTGGAGTGTTCTTGAGGGTTTGGGAGTCACGTTTGCAGAACATATTCAGCCGCAGCGTTGCGTTTGGAGATCGGAGGATTTCGCAAGCAGGTCGTGGAACCGGTGAAGTGTTTGCAATTTCGTGCAGGAAAATCTTGATCGTGCTCAGATCAAGTGAAGGTTCATACAAGAAGAAGTTCTTAGAGTTTAGAATTCTGTCTTTGTATCATAACCTTGTATCAACGGATTCGGCAAAAATTGATAATCAAAGTTCTCAATTTCATTTGAAATTGAGAGGGAGACGTACCCACACGCGAGGACGACGTGGGGAACTTCCTTACCAAATCTCTGCGTATCGTTTTCTTACCTTACTCCTCTTTACGTTTTAAAACAGTTTTCGTAATCTCAGTTAGTGTGTGGTGATTGTTCCTGTTGTAAGACAGCAGTGGCAAGAAAACTTTTGATCAAACTCCATTGCTGTTTATCATCGATCACATACACACCAACTGTTTGACAAAACGGTTAGCTAGATTTAATTCATTGGAAATAGAATTTAATGATAAGTGCATTCAATTAGTTAAAATTCTGGTGTGAATTGTTTCTGTCATTCTCATTAAAATCCAGCAATTAAACTTGTGTGTCCGGCTTTCTAGTAGCGGTTCAGAATAGACGGAAGTCGATTCGGGACTGATTTTTCCGCCAATTTTGAAAACTCTGATAAAAATTTCAAATCCGTTAAATTTCAAAGAGGTGATATATTCACCCCCCCTCTCGATCACTAGCCACGCCGTCTAACAACTTGTAACTTTTCTACCATAGTTGACTACCATTATTTATTCTTTAAATCCTTGCTATAGTTGATTGGTCCAACACCTGAAAGTAAAGAAAAATGAACTAATTCTCCATCTCTTGTGACTTCATCATAACCAACCATTTCATAGTCTATAAACCTTGTTGGAAGAACTCTAATTCTTTGAGGTCTTTGGCTTGTGCTAGCCATACCCTCTCGACTGTATGTTTTGACTTTCATAGTGGCTGGAACATTATCGACTGGAATTTCTTTGTGCTCATTACTTTATTCATCGACTTTGTAGCCCACCAATGGTTTGTTAGACGCGTCACCTGAATTCCAATCCCAGTAAGAGTTCTCATCAATCACAATGTCTCGACTCATCATGATATTATTGCTTATTAGATTGAATAACCTATATGCTTTAGTCTTATGATATCCTACCAGAATCATAGGTTCACTTTTATCAACAAGCTTCCTTCTTCTTGCATCAGGAACATGCTTGTAGAAAATAGAGCCAAACACCTTCAGATGACTAACTGATGGTCGTTTTCCACTCAATACTTCTTTAGGAATCATGTTCTTCAACTTCTTGGTAGGGCACATATTCAGAATATAAACAACAGTGGTGACAGCTTTGCACCGTAAGGACTTTGGAAAATTCTACTGCTTCAACATGCATCTCGCCATATCCAATATGGTCTTGTTTCTTCCTTTTGTTATTCCATTATGGTGAACCATGTAAGGAGTAGTTACCTCATGATCAATACCATGTTTTGCATAGGACTCTTCAAATATTTTGGATGTGTATTTGCCACCTCCATCTGTTCGCAGAACCTTGATCTTCTTTTCACTATAGTTTTCGACAAGCATCATGAATCTCTTAAAAATTTCATATACTTTATCCTTTCACTTGATCACTTATATCCAAAGCTTTCGACTATACTCATCGATAAATGAGACAAAATACATGTTTCCGCCAATGGTATCATCCTCGAACGGGCCACATACATATGAATATACTACTTCTAGTATGCAAAAGGACATCGTTGGCATAGCCGAAACAAAATATTGTATGGATTTCTTCCCTACTAAGCAACCTTCACAGAGTTTGTCGGGCATCTCAAGACTTGGTATACTAGTTAACATATCTTGAGTAATCAATTGATTAAGTGATACAAAATTCAGATGGCCAAATCTTAAATGCCACATCCGATTGTTCTTGTGATCGACATCTGTTTAGAGGCATTGTACCTCACTCAAACTGATCATGGTCTTAAATGTCATGTTATCTGACAAATGAGATTTTAAGACCAAATTATTTTAGGTGTCGAAGAGTTCCAATGCTCCATCTTTCATAACCACTGAGAAACCTTTTTCGACCAGTTGTCCAACACTTAGCAGGTTGCACTTCATTCCAGGTAAATAAACTACATCTTTGATCATAGCTTTTGCTCCATTGCTCTTTTGAATAATTATATTTCTAGTACCTTCAGCTTGCAACAAGCTATTATCTGCAAGTTTGACCATGCTATTCTTCAACTCGTCGAAATCTTCTAACCACATTTTTCGTCCAGTCATTTGATTCGAACAACCTGTGTCGAGAAACCAGATCTTGGTGTCAACATGCTTATCTGCAATTGCAGCCATAACCATCATGTCTTCAGAATCATTTGAATCTTGGCGTGCAAGGTTTGCTCCTTCATTATTTCCTTTCTTGTACCAATAACTCTTGGTCAAGTGACCTCATTTTTCACAGTTATAACATTTCACACCTTTTTTCTCTTCTTTGTCTTTATGATAGAAGCTTCCTTCTCGTCTTTTCAAGGATTCAGAAGACCTATCATCAATCTTATACTTTTTAGGGTTCGACCAAGACTTCTTGCTCTGAGTCTTGTCTCCTTTGCCCTTGAACTTATTGGAACCACCATATTTATTCTATGTCTGAGCCTGTAGAGCTTGTATCGAATCTTGAACACCTTTCATTTTGACAATCCTCATCTCATGTGCCTCCAATGAACCAACTAAATCTTCCAATTTCAATGTTTCAAGATTATTGGATTCTTGAATAGAAACGTTAACGTGATCAAAGTGAAAGGTCAACATATGAATTACCTTCTCAACTATCATCTTATCAGTTAGGGTTTCACCACAACCTTTTATGAGATGAACAAGTTTCTGCACCTTCGAGATATATCCTGCAATCTTTTCTTCTTATCCCATATGTAGTAATTCATATTGTCATTGCAACATCTGCAATTTGATGACTTTAGCCTTCTCACCTCCTTTGCAATACTTGACAAGAATATCACATGCCTCTTTCGCCGATTCAACATGAGATATTTGATCAAAGTTCGTCGCATCTACCGTTGATTGAATATAAAATGCAGCCTTGCATTCTTTCTTCTTGCCTTTCCTGTTCGAGACTCTCTGAGCATCAGTTGCATTCTCAGCAAGCTCATGGACACTATTAGTAACCACTTTTAGGATTTCATGAAATCCAAACAGAAATTGAATTTGTTTTCTCCATCGAATCCAATTCTTTCCGTCAAGAATTGGAAGAGAATTAGGAATGTCATTATTACCATTGATCTTTGCAGCAAACATGATTAACAACCCACGATCTCGGAAACACGATCATTGACGTGTGATTCTTGAAAACACGATCAAGAAACTAACTGGAGCTCTAGATACCAATTTGTTAGTGCGTGAGACACTTTTAGTAAGGAGAGAAAGAGAGAGAATGAAGAATAATGATTGTTATTATTGAATATGATAATTATTAAAATTGAATTACAAATGCATATATATATATATATATATATATATATATATATATATATATATATATATATAAAAAGTAAGTAACTAACTTCCAAGTCAAGTAACTGGTTTGGATTTGGGTTTGGATTACACAACTTGGATTATATCTCAAGCAGTAAGCACATCCAAAACTAAGATAAAAAGAAGGTAAAATGTTAGGGTTAAACTCTAGTGCAATCCCAATGTACCTAATTTAGTTGCGATAACAGTAGGATTGAGTTATAATTGGTTTGAAAAACAATGCTCATTAATTTTGATTTTGATAATAACAAGATATAAGAGAATAATTGTATTGTCTAACGTGTGTTACATGTGTAAAGAGCTATTCAAATGATTCTAAGTAATTCATCTTTATTAATGAGTGTGCAAGTCTAATTTTATCTAATTATCATTTTGACACAAGATAAATCTCAAAGATATCATTTGACAAATTGATCATTAAACACTTTTTATATAACATTTGTTAAATAATCGTCTCGGGGCGTGTAATAAATAATTTTCTCAATCACCTTTTAGTAAATACTTTCAAAGTTATCCTTCAGTCTAGAGATACTCAAACTATCATGATGTTCCTTTGTTCAACTAAATATTAAATAGTTTACACATTGATCATATTCTTAAAAGATCAAGTTGTTATCCTCTAATGATCTTATCCCCTAGTGATCAATCAATCAATGTTTATAAGTTTATTCTTTGTGGAACAAATTTGATCATTTCTCTCTAAAAAATGAACTAAAATTTTAACATACATCAACCAATAGTACATAAAGTACAAAGGTATAAGTAGTGCATGTACCATGAAAGAGCTATTGAAATTTGTGCTCTCTAGAAAATAATTCTTATTAGTGCTTTCTAGATCTGTGATTTCTTCCCCACATTAATCAAAATTTGTACCATATAGACATACAAAACTTTGTTGCAGGTTGAAATTTAATTATGATTTGTTCCAAAACAATATACGTTTCAATTATTGTCAAATGTCTGAATTCTAATTATTGTCAAATGTATGAATTCTAATTATTGTCTTGCTGCTATTATCTCAAGTGTACCTAACTTGTAGTGTGTCAATGTTATAATCATGTTAGGCGAGACTTGAACATTGTAGCTCTTAAATAAACATGCTAGGAGTAGTATCTAAAACATAAATGGCCTATATTCCATATCAACTATATGTTGCAGCTGGTTGTAATTATGTTTTAGTGAATCATACTAACTTTCATAATGTTTGGATTGCAGAAGATTACTTTAACTGATTGTACAAACTTTTTTAGTTGCCATTCTTGTTGGTGTTTATTTTTTCGATTTTTTCGCCAAGATATTGATTTTTCTCCTGTCAATTAGGAAAGAGGAAGATCATATAAAAAAGAATTAGGAAATAGGAATTGTCACTTTAGTAGTAGGAAGAATGCAGAAGGTATATTGTGATTTTCATGTAATGGATAGTTTTGTATTGATTTTTCAGCATGTTGTAACTGTAACTTGTTCTTTAATTACAAAACTTTCATGTGCATATTTTGCTGATGATCCCTATCAAATTTGAGAAAGGATGGTTTAACACAAGAGGTGCTTGTGAACGGTGGTCACCTTATTTCTTGATTTTGAATCATGATTCCTTTGTGATCAAAGTGGGCTATAATTGTTTCATGTTTATGCACCTGATTTGAATTCAAAAACGGTTTCTTTTGTGGATTTGTAATGTCATTGTTTATATTTGAAATCAACGATTGTGTTCAACCTGTTCATTTTTACTTCAGCATCATTCTACTATGTTTATAGGACAAAACTTAAGTTAACTTAGTTGTTATTCTCTCTATTGTTTGACAAGTATGTTTGTTATTTAGTTCTTTCCATGTTGCATTTTTTCTTATCCTATTTATTATAATATTTCAGGAAGAACTAAACAAACATAATCATGAGGTTGAAACTTCTCAATCGGTCCAAAAGACACTCATATATCTTGGAAGGATGACATTTGTTCCCAAGTAAAGGGATCTAAAAAGAGGGGATGTGTGTGCAATATTCTCAAACCTGAAAAAAATCAAAAGTTTTTTTGTCTGAAAATCAAGAGTTGCGGGATGAATTTAAGAAAATACGAGAAAGTCAAAAAATGACAAAAGTGTTTATGGCAAATATGATGCCAGTGATACAAAATTGATCATCTCATGAAGATTTGAATGTTATTTTAGAAGTTGCAAGACAAATATATACTATTTTACTCTTTGAGTTCATATTTGAGTATTATGAAAACATTTATTAAATTGAGTTTGTAACTCATTTTATTTTATTTTTAATAAGCTACAGATACTTCTAGTGTCCTAAACCAAACAAATTCTCGAAGTCCATGCAATGATGAAGATGGAAGAGAGGAAGATTAGAGATTGTTTTTATTTTAGATATGTTTGTGTTTTTTTTGTTGTCATAGCATATATATTGGTAGTTGTTATTATTTAAATGACATTACTATTTTGAATTGTTTGTAAGACTTGCTATTTTGAAAATATAATTGAAATTTTAATTGATGTTGTTTTAAATTTTGTGCAGTACATATAGAAAGTATTGTTAAAATTTGATTATTAAAAACTACTAATAATAGGAAAGAAATATTTGTAAAAAAAAGACATATATCAACGGTAAATTTTGTCATATACCAACGGAAATACGTGGTGGTTAAAGATATTAAATAGTATAATTAATCGTTGCTATAGTCCCAAAGTTTTGACCAGCGCCTAAAAATTGTCGTTGGTATAAGATATCAGGACGACAATTTGCCGCTGGTATAGAGAATTATAGGTGTCGAAAAGAAATTTCCGTTGATATAGGTTTTTTTTTGATTTTACCAACAGTTCTTGGACCTTTACCAGTAAATTTTTTCCGTTGGTAAATGTAAAATTTCTTGTAGTGGTACCAACGACAAAGGTAAGGGAGAAAGCAAAGGGAAACACCAATACATTGCCACTATCATTAGAGGAGCGTCCCAAAAAAATATTTCATCCAAGGGGACGATGAAGAGAAAAATTATTAAAATGTTGGTTGTCCATAAGAAGGATGGAGGCACATCGACCAAGAGCCCTGACAACACAATGCTTGGGTTTTGGGACTGCGAGAAAATTGGAGGAATTCTTAATGAAATCTTCCCTTTAGTAATAACTATTATGGTCGAGAATTTTGGCGTCGCCTGAATCCTAGTCGATGTTGGAAGGTCATGTGGCATAATGTACTCTGAATTGTTTGAGAAGACGGGCCTTGATAGAGGAAACTTATGGTTGTATGAGGAGTCAGACTTACAGGTGTTTAACGATGCGACGAGCTACCCATGATGGTATGTCGAGTTAATGATATATATAGGAGAATGAATGGGCTTTTGAACTGTGAACTCACATATCCTTTTGATCCCTTGCAAAAGTGTTTACAACTGCATTTTGGGGAGACCTTTTTCAGCCGCACTAGAAATCGTGGACACACCAATCCACCTTAAGATTAAATTTCACAACCTTAATGGTTAATCGGCCACAAATAATGTTAATCTTGAAGGATCCAAAAGGATATATCAAGCAATTTGATAGGACCAGGGTGAGAGAAAGTCCATGGAAATAAATATATCATACCTAATCAACCAGCTCATAAGCATGAACATCTTACCTCTTTGAAGTGGCGAATCCAACGAGACGCAAAACATGGAGAATAAGCGGTGGTTAGTCCCCACGTGGTTATGTTTTCAAATTTACATAATTGGCTTGACTTTATTGATTGACACAAATTGATTCTTTGATTTCTTGCTTGACTTCTCATCATTGGCAATATTCTTTCTCTACTTCGCCTTTTCTTTCCCAGATTTCTCGTAGAATCTTGCTTGCATTGTCTGTTCAGACACTTTCTCTCTCTATGAGTTCCTCTGCTTCAGTATCATCTCATGAGCCTCCAATAAAGCTTGAAGTTCTTCTACCTTAATCTAATCTAGGTTCTTGGAATCTTTGATGTACACGACAATGTATTTAAAATTTGTAGTCAGAGATGTTAACACTTTCTCAATCTTCTACAAATTAATGATTGATTCACCATACACCTTCATCTGGTTCCCCAGCAACACCATACGTGAGAAGAATTATGAGATTGATTTGTCTTCCTTCATTTAAGTCATTATGAATTGCTTTCTCAATGTTTGTAACTCCACCCTCTTCAGTTTTTCATATATGTCGTACAAGTTCTTAAACTTTTCCAACACTTCTTTAGCTGATTCTTTTTAAATGATCTTCTCGAACACGTTTGGATCAACAAGAACATACTCTTTCCATCCTTCTTCCTTTGTTCCATGTGTGCAGCATTTCGAACATCATTTGCACCCGTTTCCAATATCGGTACTCTATCATTCACGATTTCAACCACAACTTGAAATCTAAAGATGACCTTCATTTGCGCCAGCCAGCTCTCGTAGTTCTCACCTTTGAAATCATGTAGATTCACTGGGAATTGTGTTGGTGTTGTATTTCCCTTTGCCATTTAAAATTCCTTAGAATCATGATCTGAGCTCGTTGATACCAATTTGTTGGAACAAATAGGGTTTCAGGATGATTGAATGAAAAATAATAAGAAAGAAAGAGAAAAGAGAAAACTATATTGTGAAAAGGGAAAACTCTTTTAAGTGTAAAAATGTCTTTTGAATTACTATATTATGCCTATTTATAGGCAACAAAGGACCAAAACCAAACCATACAAAATTATATTTCAACTTCAACACAACAACTATATGTTGTATTCGGCTCCGTCGAATACAGCTAGCTCCTACTTCGACTAGGTCGAACACAACTTTCTACAAAACACTGAATTGCAACTTCTAACACAAATTTCTTAGTTGTATTCAAACAATTCACTTCAAGTAGCATTGAGTCATTGACCTTTACAAAAAAAATTGTAAGACTTTCATCATACACTTGTGATTTTACTCACTATGTTGAACAAAATATATGGGTAGTTGTAGTAGTTTTGAATCAATAAAAAAGTTGATATATCAAACAATTTGTTTTCTTTTATTGCATGTATGTGACATTTTCTTTGTGTTGCTACAAAATTGTAAACATTGTCATGATTTAAATTTCTCATTAACTAGCTACTATACCAACCAACGCACATTGAAACATTTCTCTAAGGCATTTCATCAAACAATTTTTGAACATTTTCATAGTTGGTACACTTCTTCATGACTTGGTATCATATACATCAAGTATTCTATTGATATTTCTTGAGGTTTAATAAGATCTAAAAACACCATGGATTCATCCTTTTTGTAGGATGAGCATGACAAATTAAAGAACGGGGTAGAAATGTAGGATGAGCACACCATGGATTCATCATTTTTTACTTTTTTTTTTTAAATATATATTTTTTATTACGAGGGGTAAATCAAAAGTTGTTCACGTTATAGGACTTAAAATATAAATTTTACCTTTCTCGTAATAAATTAAAAATTAAAAATATATTTATTTAAAATAAAATAAAATTAAAATATATATATTTTTTAATATTTGCTGACATGGATTTTAAAAAAATAATAAAAAACTAAATTAAATGACACGTATACACGTCATGTCAACAAATCGTGCACAAATGACCCATAGAGAGGGAATCTCCACATTACAAGGAGGGAATAAAAAAATTTCTTTTACATGGGGTTAACCGAAACTCGCTAACATTGGAAGCGATGTCGTATATTTAACCCAAAAACAAATAAGTATACAAATACATACCTGTCATTTAGTTCAATTTGCATAGATTTTGAAAAATCGACCGAAATTTGATTTGAACTCAGTGATTTTTACAAAATGACATTCAAACACATCCAATAATATATTTATTTTTTTGTAGTTTTTGATTTTTTTGGAACCGTTTATGGTTTTTATTTGGATTGCTTTGGATTTGAGCACCCGTACGATCAACTATCTCTAATTCTTAAGGTTTTCCCGTGATCTAGGGATGATAATGAGTAGGATACAATAGTACTCATCCCTATACCCGCAGTTTGAAAAAATCCCCGTACCCAAGCTCATACTCATGTGAGCACCAACCTTTATACTCCTACCCATCTGTATTTGTTACCTCCATTTCTAATAAAAATAAATCTATCAATTGAAAAATACCATATCATTTTAAAATTTTAACAAAACTAACAAAAATATCAAAGATTTTACCATTGAATTATGAAATAAACAAACACTTATATTAAAATATGTAATAGTTTAATTCTGATGTATATTTTAAAACTATAAACATGCATTTTTTATATGATGATATAATTAAAATATATAAATATAATTGTTGAGGCGGGATGGATACTAAGATACTCGTACTCACACTCATACCTACCTATTTTAATAGGTAATTACTCGAGTCCACACTCGTATTTTGTAAATTTTTACCCAACTCATTGTGATTTTTTTTTCAAGTATCCATTAAATATGTGTATAATTTATTAGAGTTCAACAATGAACCTCCATTAACAATGCACAAGAATGAAGATGATGATGAACAATTGAAGAGAATTGAGGAGAGAGAGAGAGAGAGAGAGAGAGAGAGAGAGAGAGAGAGAGAGAGAGAATTGTGTGACTAACTTTCTAATCTCAAAATTGAAAAAGTTCAAATCTGTTAATTTTGTTACAAATTTAATTCATTTGAGTTTATATAGATTCACCAAATTCAACTCAAATAAAATACAAACTAAATTCACATTCAAATGAAACTGAAACTCAAAACTAAACTAACTTGAACGTTGAATTACATTCAACATCATCCTTTAATTCATATTCAAGTTTAAAAATCAACAACACCAATTCCATCCCTCAAATTGATGAAGTGTTCAATTTTGATTTCCTTGTTCAACATATATGTAAGTTGCTTCTGAGTGATGATATGAACAACCTTAAGTACTCCATTATGAACGTGATTCCGTAGAAAGTGGTACTTGGTATCAATGTGCTTGCTTCTTCCATTCAACACTAGGTTCTTAACAAGACTTGTGACAGATTTGTTGTCAATCATCAATCTCTAGTTAGCTCACCTTGAACTTCAGTTCCTACAACAAATTCATCAGCCAAACAGCCTGACAAGCTAACAAAGCACCAATTATGTATTCAGATTCATAGGTTGCCAATGCAACCACTGGTTGCTTCTTGGAACACCAATAAATGGAGGCTCCTAGATACATAAACATGTACCTTGTAGTGATTCTTTTGTCCACCCTGTCACCACATCAGTCAGAGTTTGAGTAACATATCAACTCAGCAACATCTGAAACTCTATATGGAAACAAAATTTCATGCCTCTGAGTTCCTTTTACATATCTCAGAATCCCGACTACATCTTGGTAATGTGACTACTTTGGATTACTCAGAAGCCTACTCACCATTCCAACTACATAACATATGTCAGACTCGGTGTTACATGAATATCCCAAACAACCAACCAAGTGTTTGAAGGTTGTAGTATCTACATCCTCACCATCATCATCAAAGTTTAAATTATGATTTGTCTCAGCAAGTGTGACTATTGACTTATAATTCATCTTCTCAAATCTCCTTAGCAACTTAAGTTCATAATTCAATTGGTGCATAATAACTCCCTTCTCATAATAAAAAATCTCCACCCCTAGAAAATATACCACACTCCCAAGGTCATTCATATCAAATACATTCATCATCGCTTTCTTGAACTTGTTTATCTCAGAAGTACAACATCATGTCAGAAGTATGTCATCTACATAAAGACACGCCAAAATCACATTGCCATTATAAATATGATGCACATACGCACCATATTCCATTTCACATTTCTTAAATCCCAGATGCTTGAAAAGTTAATCAATTATTAAAATTCTAAGCCATTGGAGCTTGTTTCAGCCCATACAAAGCTTTATGCATTTTGTACATCATTTCTTCTTTGTTCTCTTTCACAAATCCAGGAGGTTGTAACACATAGACTTCTTGCAATAGACCATTTAGAAAAGATGACTTTACATCTAAGTGTATCAAAGGCCAATTCCTATTTGTAGTTATAGCAATAACCAACCTTATGGTTTCCTGTCTGGCTATAGGTGCAAACACTTCAAAGTAGTCTAAACCAGACTTTTCTAGAAATCCTCTAGCTACTAACCTTGTTTTATGCTTAGCAACTGAATCATCTGGCTTCGGATTTATCTTGAAAACCCATCTCACACTAATGAATTTCTTGTTCTGAGGTAGAACAATCAATTCCCATCTCTTGTTTTTTTCAATGGCCTCAAGCTCTTCCTTCATGGCATTCGCCCACGAGCCTCATTGATGATGACAGGTTCAAAGTACACCATCATATCACTCTGTATGACTCCCTCTTCAAAGTCAATCTCAGTATCTTGCAGCAACTCAAAGTTTATAAATCTCCTTTGTATCTGTCTAACTCTTTGTGGCATGTGGAAACCTTCAGAAGCATGACCGCCTTCAGAAGTTCTGCCTTTAGAAGTTCCTTCTTCAGAGGTTGGACCACCATCAGAAGCTCCATCTTCAGAAGTTCCACCTTTAGAGGCTAGACCACCTTCAGAGGTCAAATCACCTTCAGAGTCAAATCCACCATCATAGTCAGAGTCACCTTTAGAGCTAGACTCACCTTTGGAGTTAGAGTCATCTTCATATTCAGACTCTCCTTTAGAGTTAGAACCACCTTCAAAGGAAGAATCTCCTACAGAGACAGAATCTCCTTCAGAGGCAGAATCAGACTCTAGTGTTGACATTGCACTAAAGTTGGATTGAGACTTTATCCAATCCCATGTTTCTAATTCATTCACTAGGAAATCTATACTGACTTCAACTTTGTTGGAGATTGGATAATAAATCTTATACGCACATGTATTATGGTAACCTATAAGTAACATGACTTTTCTACTGTCATCCAATTTCCTTCTAGTAGCATATGGTATATGTTTGTAACATACTGAACCAAACACCTTGAAATGGATGACTCTTTTCCTTTTTCCATTCCACTTCTCAATAGGAACTACTTCTTTTAACTTCTTTGTTGGACATATGTTGAGCACATATACTGAAGTGGCAATTTCTTCTCCCCACAATTGGTTAGGTAAATTCTTCTTCTTCAGCATGCTCCTTGTCATGTCAAGCAGATTTTTATTTCTCCTTTCAGCAAGACTATTATGTTGTGGGGTGTATGGAGCAGTCATCTCATCCTCAATACTATGTTCCTCACATAAATTCTTAAACTATGTTGAGTTGAACTCACCTCCACCATCATTTTTGAGGATCTTCAACCATTGTCCACTTTGATTTTTAGCCTTCACTCTGAACTTCTAAAACTCAACAAACACCTCATGTTTGAACTTAGTGAGTGCTACCCATGTCATTCTTGTGAACTCATCCACAAATGACACAAAATACTTGTTCCTTCCATGTGAAGGTACCTCAAATGGACCACATACATCAAAATTCACCATACCAAAAGTATGAGTTTCTTTTGTAAGCATTTATGATGATAATGGCAATATTGGTCGCTTGCCTCCCATGCATATATCACATGATTTCTCTGGTGCCACAATCTTAGGAATTCCGTGAACTAGGCTCTTTGAACTCATATGCCCTAAGCTTTTGTAGTTCGGATGCCTTAATCTCTTGTGCCACAACTCACTTTCCCATTCAGTACCTCTTGCATTAAGGAATTAAGTGTTTGTTGTTGAAAAATTCATCGTGAGTGTTTTGTTTCTTCCTGGTTCATACTGCATAATCAGCTTCTGTTTACAATCAGACAACTTCAAGAGATTGTCTTTCAGGGTTGCTTAAAATCCTTTTTCAATCAGCTAACATACACTCATCAGATTGCTATTCATGTCATGAACATACCATACATCCTTGATCAATACAGTTTTGTCATTGTTCAACTTAACTCTGACATTTCCCATTCCTTTAGCATTCAGATACTCATCATTAGCACATCTGATCTTAGTCCTTTTACTATAGTCAAAATCAACCAGCCATTACTTGTAGCAGCCAGTGTCCATATACCACCAATATACCATTAATCCACCTACATTCTGAGATTCCATAAATAGCACAGGTTCATCATCAGAATCTTCTCTGGCTATGTTGGCTTATTCACCCTTGCTAACCTTATTTGACCAACAATCTACAGCAAAATGACCAAACTTGTTACAATTGTAGCATTTAACCTTTCTCTTGCCAAACTTCTTCTTTCCCTTTTGAACATTCTAATGTTTCTTATAAGAATTATAGAGTTCTGACTTTTGAACATCACCACCATACTTCTTCATGTTCTCTAACCATGTTTGCTTCTGGTTCTTCTTGCTAGAATAATCTTTTAGCGTATGAGTTTTCAGAGCCTGTTCTAACTCTTGTTCAAAGTTTCTTCAAGTCAAACGCAACTCTTATGCCTCTAAACTACTTTGAAGCTCTTCAATTATCACGATGTTGGTATCTTTAGAGTGTTATATGGCTACAACTATGTAATCAAATTGAGGAGTAAGTGATCTCAGTATCTTTTCAATGATTACTTGTTCAGAGAGCGTTTCTCCAAAAGACTTCATCTCATTAGTGACCACAATCACTCTAGAGGTGTAATCAGGTACCTTCTCATTGTTCTTCATGTTAAGATTCTCATATTGTTCATGTAGGGATTGAAGCTTGATATTCTTCGCTGATGTGTCACCACCATAGCAGTGTACCAGTGTATCTCACGTTGTCTTCGCCATCATCGAATCAACAATTTTCTCAAACACCTTCGTATCCATACACTGATGGATATAGAATAACGTATTCTGATCTTTTTTCCTCGTTTCTCGTTGCACAATTCTTTGCACTTCTGTTTCATTTTCTGCAATCGACGTGTATCTATCATTGACGGGATCAAGAACATCTTGAGCTCCAAACAACACATGCATCTGAATCGACCACCGATTCCAGTTCTTTCTGTCGAATACTAGAAGCTTTGTGTTCAAGTTACTGTTTCCGCCGTTCATCTTCGTTCTTGTGCAAATCACTCGGTTCTCATCAACACTCGTGTTTCCCAAACCATGAGAATCAAGATTTGTGATTCTTATTTTGAAATCCAATTCAATGCGAATTTCAGAAACTAAATCAATCACACACCTCACTACACTCATGTTTCCATGTGAATCGAACTGGAATTTTGGATACCAATTGTTGGAGTTCAACAATGAACAAAAATGAAGATGATGATGAAAAATTATATATAGAGAGAGATGTAACTAACTTTGTAATCTCAAAATTGAAATGAAATACAAATTAAATTCATAATTAAATATAAATAAAACTCAAAACTAAACTGACTTAAATATTGAATTCCATTCAACACAATTGTTCTCTCTACTTTAATTTTATTAAATAGTTGGTATTCAACTCGTCTAAATTTTTAATTATATAAAAAAAAGAGGATGTCTTACAAACTACTCAAGCATGCCTTTGCAGTCTTCGATTCACCCCACAAATCTCCTATTTGAGAACCATTGGATATTTAAAATTGAAACATTAGTAGACTCAATTTGTTTTAGGGATTGTTTATGGTGGCCAAGATGAACATGGCTTAATAAGATAAATTATCATAGTCAAAGGGTACTTTTGATTTTCCATTTTCTTAAAATATAATTTAAATTCCTCCGTTTTAAAATAATTTATTAGTCAATTGTTTTTATTTTTTTAAAATTCTGATCCCTCTATTAAATAGAGTCAATTCTTCTGATGAGACAATAACTAGTAATATTTGAAGAGTCAACAAAATATAATAATACATATTTCATAGTGTAGTTCAAATCCAGTATTTGCATACTTGGTTTTACATGCTCCCATGTCTCTAAATTTCAAATAACAATGATACAAATACATAATATTTCATACAATATTTTGCAAATATTATGCAGCCCAAAATATCATACAGAACACTTAGCATGTGTTTGATTAAGCAGTATGCAACCATTACTGTGATTCTCAGAAGCTCAAGTGTATATAGCTTTTGTTCCACCATTATTCTTCACACTGATTTTTCATGTTTTTCAAACAAACTTACTTCTGTGATAGGGTTTCAGACCTTCGTGTGAAAGGCCAACAACTACTAGCACTTATTTCATGCCTGCATTCAATGCCAAAACTTCATTAATCAATAATCACAATCACAATTTGGTGTCTAATAGTAAAAAACAAAACTGTAGTTCCTTTTGCTTTATCGATTAACATGAACTGCACTGCACGCTTTGAAAATTAACTTGACTTGATTTACATAAAGTTCTAAAAAGAAACGCCACTATATACTACTTTATCAATTTGTCTTTCCTTTTAAGGCTTTCACTTTGTTCACATTCACTTATCAACTTTGACCTACCATCTTAAAGCAATAACCCACCACAAAACTCGTGCATACTTTTTTAACCACAAAAATAATTATCCGACTTTAAAACCGACTAATCTCGGAGACCAATATGGACTCGTCAGGGACCTATGGACTGGCCAGACACAAAAATTATCAGGTCTAAGCCTTCACCATCAGACAAACTCTCAGACAAATCCTGAGAAACCCTAAGATTGTATATATTGTATTTCAATAATTAAAGAAAAAACATTTATAATTATATTATTAAGGAACATACCTGCTAGTATTACTCCGGCTGCTGCAACTGCTGCTGGTACTGATACTACTGGATCTTTTGGTGCTAGCACTATGATCACTTTCACCTCCACATTCTGAACCACTCTTCTTCTTCTTCCACCAATCTTTATTATTAACAGATCCATGATCAGAAACTGATGATGTTCTAGGAGAAACCTTTGAATTATTCTTATTATCATTAACCAATGACTCTTTATTCTTCTTGTAATTATATTGTTTCTTTGATGATCCTAAAGAAATTGGAAAAACCATTTTCAGATAAAATCCTCCACTATCAATATTCCCATGGCCGGTACTAATACTTCTCTTATCCATCATCCCTTCTCTTTTCATGGCCTTTTTGTTATTCAAACTCTTCTGCTTTACCACCCTATTGATATTGTTGTTGTTGTTTTCTTCAACATGATGATGATGATGATGATGGTGATGTTGTTCCTCTACAAGATCTTTTAGAGTGAGTTCATAGCTTGACTCTGGCATGTTCTTGACCATTTCCATTAACTCTCTTTGACCTCTTTCAATGGCTTCTGTCTTTGACTCAGGAGAAAGACTTCTGTAGTTGTTGCTTTTACTCTTTGTTGTCCATAAAGGAGGAGAACACATACCAGATTCATGTGGATCATTGTTGATGTTTTTTGTTTGACAAATGTTGTTGTTGTTGTTGTTGGTGTGAGGTTTTTGTTGTGATGATATATTATCAGAAACTGGAAAAGAAATTGTGGGTTGGTAATGGTATCTTCGTGGATCAACCATTTTTTTTATATAGTATAGTTTATAATATATGCTTTTTTTGGTATAAAGAGGAAGAGAAATTAATGTGAGTAAGGTTTTTGAAAGGAGGGGAGGGTGAAGGTAAGGGATTATTATTTTAATATTTGTTCACAACCACTACAACTATAACACATTGAAAGGTGACAATGAAGTTTTTAAAATTTCTTGGTGATTAAGTTATATAAAGAAAGGAATTGGAGTGATTGGTGAGAGTGTCCAAAAAGTCTATGGATGCTCGTTCTAGAGAGAGTGCCACATGGGTCCAATTCCTTCCTCAATTTTGGTTTTTTTGTTTTCAATACGTCTTGCTTTGTCTTTTTTCTCTCAATGAGAAGAAAATGTGGTAACCAATGATCGTTTCTCGAGGTTAAAATATGTTTTTCATTGTTAAACAAAATAGGCTTAGTTGTACTCCATTAGTTTTTAAATATAAATTGAATATAAATTGTTTTCATATTTTCACATTTATTAAAAATGGAATTCTTTTTGTCCCCAAAAGACGAAGATTCAATTACTAAGTAATAAGTTATTGAATGTGAATAATGTATATTCTTTTTTCTTCGTGTTGTGGACAATCCCTTACGAAAATGTCATGCTAACAGCCTTGATCAATCCAACGGCTAATCGCATCTCTCGATCATTCCGCATGCATGCAGTTACCATTCATCTTCCCGGTTTAAAGAGGAAAGTGCACCACTTTACTCATATTCAAATCATTTTCATTCAAACTTCACTCTTAATTCTCTTGCTAATTTGAGTGTTCGAGTCTTAACCTTGCAGGTCATCTCCCTCTCCACAATATTAGAACTCGCGAACACTGTAGTAAATTATGGATCCATATTTTCCTATCATCTCTAGTTCCACTACGAAACACTGGCGTTGTTTAAGGGAAACGGCTTTTGACTCCTACGATTCTCCATGATCTAACTTCTCTTGATTTTATCGAATCTCCTATGATAGAAATCCAAATTTCCTTTTATAAAAGCGTGGATCACCATTTCCTAATCAATTCTTTCAAATTCAGATTCAAGCTCTTCCCCATCAGAGCCATAGACGATGGCATCTTCCAAAATTACTCGCTCTACCATCCAACGGTAAGTCGCTATAGCTATCAGGAATCCTCTACTTCCTCCTTAAAGATGGATGACCAAGTCCTAACAATTGTTCCAACCTATGGCAAATCAAAGAGTGTTTCAGCCTCATACATTCCCTGGATCCTCACTGCAGTTTCATCTAGGTGAACCTTCATTCATACCTCTGCTACTGCCTACAATATTCTGACGAGAAAGAGTCTTCGTCTTTCAACTCTTACATGTTAAACTGAGAGTGTAGGGAACCAACAAATTGTTGAACATCGTCTACCAAATGGTTTAGGAGCATAACGCTCAGGCTTTGGCATAGAAGCTAACTCAGATTGAAGAAAATTTACACAACACCAATCAGACGAACACCATTGTACAAGAGGCAGCTTCGCACAAAACTGTCATTCCTGAACCAATAGAGGATCCAAGAGAGGTTCAGAAGTCCCACGATGCCGACGACACAGACATCGTACTCATTCCCCTAATCCTGAAGGAATGAGAGGTAGCCATACTCATCTCGAAGTTTGCCACCCTAGAAGTAGGAAAATGTATAAAAAGGATTCTCTCGTCGAGACGCGAAAGAAGAACCTCATGCCCGCTTACATCTTGGATAGCATAATTCTGAAGTCATTAAAGAAGCCTTCAAAGCTCCCAAGATACAACGGGACTATAGATCCATATGAGCATGTCAAGCATGTAGACGACCAAATGGGCTATCATCATGTCGATGGAGTCATGAATTGCAAGCTCTTTGCACTAACCCTAATTGAATCAACTACAGTTTGGTGTCAGTCCCTTTCGGACAGAAGCATGGACTATTGACTTATGTGAGGCGTTCACTGTCCATTTCACTACCATAAAGAGGAAGTTGACCACCATGGTTGGGTTTAGCGGAATCACGCAGGGTAAGAAGGAAACCCTACACAACTATATTGAATGTTTTACCAAGGTGGCGGTTGATGTTAGAAGCTAAGATGAAAGCCTAAAATGTTGGATCTTTGAGAAATGCCTTAGACTGGATTGTGCGTTTTGGGGAAAAAGTAGGGCGTAAAGAAGCCCACAATCTGAAGGATTTGTTGAGTAGAGTGCGGTCATGCATCAACTATGAAGAACTAGTCATACATCAACTACGAGGAATTGGTTTACGGGGGTAGTCGGGTGTTAGGGAATGCAGGATGTATTCAACCATCTAAGAAAGACTTCAGGCGGTCCAAAAAAGAAAGTGAACGCAGACCCCTCCCAAGGTTTGACGAGTATACTCCCTTGAACACTTCACGAGAAATGATCTTGAAGGAATATGCTAGCACGAAGTTTAAAGAGGTCGCGATAAGGAACCCATATCCGATCAAGGAGTCTTCGCGTCAAAAATATAAAGGAGATAGTTAGTTCATCAAAGAGATCATTTTTCTGTCCTCGATAGCTTGATTGAGGCGAACTCAATCTCGAGAGACATGGACGTCGGAATAAAAGAACTTCACTTGCTTCAAGGCACTCTCAAAAGCACCCAAGAAACCCTCTTGTAACGACTTAGCTAGCTCCTTATAAGGATCAAGGTTCTCTTGGCGCGTCACACGAAGACCGTCATTAACCTTCTCTTGGATTTCCTAAGATTCTTCTAAAGACTTGTCAAGTTCTTCTATACTTTCCGAGAAGGATAAGAGAACTGGTTTGCCTCTCATAGAGCGGCCTCTGCCTTGGACGAAGATGCCTGAGCAGAAGCCAAAACCTCATTCTTTTTGGTTGTTTCTTGGGCAAGTCATTGTACCTTTTCCACCAGCGTACCAGAATATTTGAAAGATTCCACAACGGCCTATATGGTCAAGAATTTGTTGGAAGTACCTCGGATCTCCTTCAAATACTGGTCTCACTCGTGTAAGATCATTGACTTGTTTCTTGAGTTTCTCCCTTCCTATCGAAAGCGGTCGGACAAGAAAACTTTTCCACGACCTGCAGGTCTAAACACCAAAAGAGTTGACGCTCAACGAGTATGGAAAGTCAATTAGCCAAATTCTCTTTGTTGAACCTCGGAAAGACTCGAGAAATAATTATAATCTTCGTAAGAAATTAAATACCGAAATTCCTTATCTATTCTCGGGCCAGGAAGAGCTAACAACACCAGATTCAACCCCACTTGAACGGAGGCCTGCCCTTTTACAGTACTAAACCAAGGACGTTTGTGACCATGCTTCTCAGTCTAAATTTCTTCTAACTTCAAAGTACATGTTAATCTTCCTTTACCTACCAACTGCGAAAATAGCAAGACTTCACCCATAAAGACTCGAAACGGAGAATCACATACTTCCACTCGAACAAGAAGAAGAATTGTTTGAGCAATCTGTCAGGTAATCGGACCGGAAGGCATTCCATTAGACATATCAAAGATGGAGGCTCCCCCAACATAAGAGATACTCAGAATTCCATCCAAAGTTACGATCGCTTGAATCTGGTTAGAAGTGAGTTGAATATAAAATAATTTATGTTTGAATAACTCAACAAAATTAAATTGAATAGTAAATTTTAATGTAAGAATCACGTTTAAACTCAAGCTACAAATTCTAGGTTAAAATATTATCAATTCTAAAAACAAAATTAATTCTAAAAACAAAATCAATTCTACTTTACGAAAACCAAATACCTCAAATTTATTCCAAAATTAATTTCACACCTTAGTCTTCCAAAAACTAAACCAAAAAAATACACTTATACTACTAATTTGATGACATTCTGCTCGAGAGTTTTCAAATAAAACGAACGAGGACAAAACAATGTGAAAAACTTTTAATTTGAATGTAGTTTTGAGAACAACGATCAAAATTTGATAGCGGCTCACTAGGCTCACATGGGAAGGAAGTGATCGTCCATGATGTAAAATTGCATGAGGTTTTAATTTCATTTTATTTCCTTACCATCCCAATGTTTAAACATTCTGGTCTCTAGAACATTTTCATCTCATTGCAAGTGTTAAACAATTTGAACCTCTAGATCAATGTCTATTTTGTAATTTAAAGAACCAAAATGTCTAATATTCATAACTTAAGAGACTAAAGTAACATTTGTAATTCAAGAGATCAAAATAACAAAAGAAAAAATATAGGATCAAAATATCCAGCATTTATAACTCAAGAGACTAAAATAGAAGAAAAAACCTTAAAAGATCATAGTAAAATTCTAAAATAATTTAAGGGACCAAAATAGAACAAAATAGAAAAGAAACTTGGTTGTCATGTATGAGACTTTGTAGTTGAAAGAAGGACAATTTGAAATTATCGATAACATGAAGGATATTTTCTTAGAAGCTTATAATACAAGAGCTTTGTAGTTAAATGTACTTGACTTGAAACACTTATGAAGGATGACATTTTGGAAAGTTTCTTAGATAACATGAGGACAAATACGTATTATTATTTTGTGATAGATGATAACCTAAAAATAGATTAAGTGAGTGTGTGTATATATACAAGATAATGTGAGTTGGACTCTTAGTTATGCTCTTCAAACTATTGGGTTTGCAATATCAATCATCACATTCTTGGCAGGAACACCTTTCTATAGATACAAATTGCTCTTAGGAATGTCCTAACACTATGCATATGTGAACAGACTTCATAGAAGCAAGTTGAAATTGGTTGTTGGACAATGACAAATAAAAAATAAATCCAGATGAACAGTTTAATCTCAAATCAAATCCACTTGCAGTCCAGTGGATATTATCCCTCATCATTCATTGATAAATAACAAACATAAACATGATGGTTTCTCAAAATTAATGACAGTATACAGATATTATTAACAAATTACATGAAAATGTATCAAATGACAAGTTTAGGTGGAGCACAGTTTAAACAGGCTCAGATGGTTTCTCTGGTATGGTCCAGCCATAATTGCTACAGCACAAGAGTAAATAGAGTAACCTGAACCACCTATCTTTCCAAAATGATTGGCACTGCCTTATTTTGATTTTTGCTATCCACCAGTACAGTCACACCCCTACACATCGAATAATACAGTATAAATGCATCGAACAAGCAGATCTTCCCTAGGAAAGATGCAATTTTCAGCATAGTTGGTATTAAAAAAATCACAACATTTAGATTAATCAATCTGACCCAATAATAAAAATGCCAATATATTAAGAGAGAAAGACT
This sequence comes from Lathyrus oleraceus, assembly GCF_024323335.1. Classification (NCBI taxonomy): domain Eukaryota; kingdom Viridiplantae; phylum Streptophyta; class Magnoliopsida; order Fabales; family Fabaceae; genus Lathyrus; species Lathyrus oleraceus. The sequence goes on along the minus strand of NC_066584.1, from coordinate 44,367,778 downwards.
AGGCTAATAGGAACCTAGCCTTTTTCAAGCTACTAGGCTAATATTTCTGGTTAACAGCTTTTAAGTTTTGACACATGACATAAACTAAACAATAGCGCAGCAGAAGATAGAAATCAGGTCACATAGATCATGCTACAGATCTCCAATCCAAGACGTGAGGGATGGTGTTGAAAGTCCCGCATTGGATGTGATATGGCTTAAAAACGTGTTTATAAGTGGGAAGCATATTTCACCTTATCAACCAGTTCTGTATGATTGTTAGACTAACCCAAATTCTAAGATAAATATTCAACATCTATCACTTCATAGGAATAACATACTACCATAGTAACAAGTTCTCACATTTAAGTTTTCCAAAGGCATATCTCATACCTATCTAAACACCTAAAATATGTGTTGAATCCTTCAATTTAAGCTAAATATAATACTTCATTTATATACATGTGCCTTTATTTTATCAACAACTTCTGAAAATGAGATTAAAAGCAAAAATGAGGATAAATACCTAACCGGTGGCCTGCAGCAACTCCCTCTGTGCATTCTCTTTAATCCTTCTCTCAAGCTCAGGCCTGAAATGCCTGATAAGTCCCTGCACTGGCCATGCGGCAGCATCACCCAAGGCACAGATTGTGTGCCCTTCAATTTGCTTAGTCACCTCCTGAAGCATGTCAATTTCTTCTAGCTTAGCATTCCCAACTTTCATTCTTTCCATGATCGTCCAAAGCCATCCTGTTCCCTCCCTGCATGGTGTGCATTGCCCACAGCTTTCATGCTTGTAGAAGTACGACAGCCTTGCAATGGCATCCACAACATCAGTAGACTTATCCATCACAATCACAGCTGCAGTCCCCAAACCTGTCTGGGCAGCCTTCAATGCGTCATAATCCATCAGAACATCATCACATACATTTTTTGGAATCAGTGGAACAGATGATCCTCCTGGAATCACAGCAAGTAAATTGTCCCACCCTCCTCTAACACCTCCACAGTGCCTCTCAATCAACTCCTTCAGGGGTATACTCATTTCTTCCTCAAACGTGCAAGGCTTGTTCACATGTCCTGACACACAAAACAATTTTGTTCCAGCGTTGTTCTTCCTACCAAAACTGGCAAACCATTCTGGCCCGCGCCTTAAAATGGTTGGAGAGACAGCTACGGTTTCAACATTTGTGACAGTTGTGGGACAACCATACAACCCTGCATTGGCTGGGAAAGGAGGCTTCAATCTCGGTTTACCTTGCTTCCCTTCAAGGCTCTCCAAGAGGGCAGTTTCCTCGCCACAAATATAAGCTCCAGCACCATAGTGTATATGAACTTCGAAATCATAGCCTGAACCACAAGCATTCTTCCCCAATAAACCAGCTGCATAAGCCTCTTTCCTAGCCTTTTCAAGATTTAAACGTTCGTTTACATATTCACCCCTGATGTAGATGTAAGCAGCACTAGCCCTCATTCCCACTCCAGCAATTAAGCAACCTTCTAGCAATTTATGTGGGTCATGACGCATAATTTCCCTATCTTTGCAAGTACCGGGTTCACTTTCATCTGCATTAACAACAAGGTAAGAAGGGCGGCCATCAGATACTTTTGGCATAAACGACCATTTGAGGCCAGAAGGAAAACCAGCACCACCACGTCCACGGAGACCAGACTTCTTCATTTCATTAACAATCCAATCAGTACCCTTAGTCACTAAATCTTTAGTGCGATGCCAATCACCTCTTTTCATGGCACCTTTCAGGAAAGGATCATGCAGCCCATACAAGTTGGTAAAAATCCTGTCCTCATCCTTCAGTCCACCGAAATGGGTTTTCTCTGGAGGTGGAGGAGGTGGTGGAGGCTGTGGTGTATTTGCAGTTGAAGCACCCTGAGTGCTAAATAATCTATAACCAATACCCAACTTCTCACTACGTTGTTGAGCCAACACTGCCCTCTTTAAAGAAAGAATGCCTCTCATGGTTATCCTACCTGACAATAAAAAGCATTTTGGGTTAATATGCAAACCATATAGTCCAAGCTAAAGATAGTCAAATAAAAAAATGCTAATGAAATCAGCTAATAACTTTGGGACTAATAAATAAAATCAGGTCACACAAGTCCAAAAAAAAAAAACAAGCTTTCAAACTAACAATTAGTCAGTTATAAGAGTTCACCCCCAATTGCAAATTCAAAAACATACAATTAAAATACTTAACAACATCCCGATTCATACCATGCCACATTAAACATAAAATTCTCATAAAACAGTAACCTCCAACCTAGGTAGTTAATCGTAGCCAATTGCATTGCAATCGCGGCTGCAACAGTGATGACAGGTTGGACGTGCAAATATATACATGTAACTAATATATAGTTAATACTTCTGCCAAATCAACCCACATACAACCCGAACCCCAATCCAATCAGATTTAAACAAACCAACAACAACAAAATAATTTTACAACTATCAAGATTTGAACACAACAATATATGCATTAAATTTGCAATCTAAGATAAATTTGGGGAAAATTATTGAAACCCTAGAAAGAATGAAAAGCGATGAGAGCACTGTGAATCTGCAAATCTAAATCCAGGAAGAAATCAACTACGGTTCATATTGAAATGCACGTGAATTGCAACCCTGAGTGTGTTCATACGAAAAATCAAATAAAACGAAAAACCAAAACCAAAAAAACAAACAAACATGGATTTGAGCTTGAATGTAAATTGAGATAAGGGGATAATGATTTAGAATAATAAGATGAACATAAGGCGATAGAAGAAGAAATTGCAGAGGATATGACATACCGGAAAACGTAGTAGATCGGAGCAGCGTGTTGTTGTTTTTGTTCTAGTTTCGGTATTTTCGATTTACTTATAATTGTTGGTTTATTTGAGTTAGAAAGAATAGAGGTTGGGTTGTTTGAAATTTGGGCTTTTGTTTATCCACGTTGCACTTTAAAAAACAGATTGCCGAGACTTCAATGCAGAAAGAGACATATACTGTACAACTTTTTATTCACAAAAATAATTTAAATATATTTTTTTAATATAAAAAATATTTAAAATGATTTAGGTGATTAGGCAGATTGATAATTTCTTATTAAATGATCATATAAAATTTCTTTACTCTCTAATGGTACATTTCTATTAAACCCTTGATTTTTTTTTTTTTCTATCGGATCTAAATCTACTTGATTTAATATAGTGATATGATTTGAATAAAGTCGTTGTATATTTTCTCTTATATTTTAATATTTTTGAATTAGTGTAAATTGGTTTTATAAATTATCATTCAATTTTTAAATTTAAAAATAAAAAATTGTTTGATAGTTTAATTTTACAAATTTTTTATTTTTAAATGTTTTTTATTTAAGAATTTTATTAAATCAAAAACTAAGATAGGCTTAGAGATTGGTTTTAACTTTTAGTTTTTAAAAATTATTGAGTAAATAAATTTTAAAACGATTTTGAAGAATATATATTACTTTTAAAAACGATTTAAAAGTTGCATATAATATTATAAATTTGTTATTAATAAAAAATATTTTTTTTTCTCTTTCCAATTTCCATTAAAAAAAATAGAATTTCTAAAATCTATTTTAATTTATTTAGAGCTTATTTGAATGAGTCTTAATTTTTAGTTTTTAAAGATTATTTTTTAAATCAATTTTAAAAACTAATTTTGAAGAAAAAAATAAAAGGGATTTGAACCAAGGACATCTACTTCAATTGCAAACACCTTACAAGTGAACCAAATTTTGTGTTTGGATATATTTTCAAAAGAAATTTATATATTACATAAGTAACTAATTACTTTTAGTACAATTATCTCTCATCAACAACAACAATTTCATCATTTTCACCATCACTCCATCAACACAACAATATATAAAGTTGGACTTTTATCGTGGAGTTTCATCACCATCAACAACATATGGATTCACTCTTAAAGTGGGTCCCAGCATTATTTATAAAAAAAAGTTTTTGTATGTGTATTGGTTTTTTTGAGTCAAATCCAAATTGGAATATATTTAAAAGGGATTATTTAATTCCTAAAACATCACAACAAGCGACTTAACAAGGGTTGCAGAGAACTTTTGAATAGAGGAAAAGGCAAAGGCACGAGTTATAGATGGATGTAGCAAACCTTATCAGTTTGAGATATAAATTCACTATGTTGTTCATATCACCTGGTTAATTATATTTATATTCTTGTTAAATAATTTTACCTCTCTTAGAGTTATTTTGGTATATCCATATTTTATGGAGAAGTTGTTTAGAGTGTATTTATCACCTTTATTGTTTATCGGTGAAGATAGCATTCTCTTACTAAGAAGACTTTTATATACTCATTATTTATATAAGTAACAACTAAACCACGTTCCTTTCTTCTAGATTATTCATTAAGCATGCTATCTTTGACCATTGATATTACCAATTTTCCATTCAAAGCTGAATTAGTAAGTGTCACAACAAGAACTTTATTATTGCTTAGTTCCTTGTCTGATAATTGAAAAGTTCTTGTTGTGACACTTACTAATTCAGCTTTGAATGGAAAATTGGTAATATCAATGGTCAAAGATAGCATGCTTAATGAATAATCTAGAAGAAAGGAACATGGTTTAGTTGTTACTTATAATCAGTCTGAAGCTCTAGTTACCGAGTAAATGGGGTGAAGCAAAACCAAAAGTTTCCATAAGTGTGACAAATCTGAGAGTTACGGCAAGTCAAGAACTATAAAAGAAATTGTATGCTACAATTTAGGGCAAGATGTGACACATAAAAATGAATTTCAGGTTTCTCAAAAGAGAATATTCAAGGTAAAAAGATGAAGATAATGAGAAGAAAAATGATAAAGACACGGCGGCATTTGCATGTGACAGTGATGTCTATATCGTTTATGATGATAATTCCATAAACCTTGCAGGTCAAGATTCAACTTGGATTATTAACTCAGGTGTCTCGTACCATGTTACTCCTAGGTGTGATTTCTTCTTATCTTATAATATTGGTAATTTTGGAACAGTAAAAATGGGAAATGAAGGAGTTTGTGAACTTGTTGGTATGGGAGATGTTTGGGTTGAAACTGGTGTTAGACGCAAGCTTAAATTGAAGAATGTGAGACATGTTCCTAATATTTGCCTCAACCTGATTTTGGTCAAAGCCTTGGATATTGAAGGTTATCACACTTACTTTGATAGTGGTGGCATTTGTAGCATCACCAAAGAGTCACTAGTGGTAGCAAAGGAGTAAAGTCCAACAACTCTTTATAGGGTACATGTAAAGTTATGCAATGAGGAAGTGAATGCAGTTGAAGACGCATCTAGTGATTTATGGCATACACTACTTGGTCACTTGAGTGAGAAATGACTCAAAATTCTTGCAAAAAGAATTTTCTTTAGATGAAAGATAATTCTTTAAAAACATGCACTCATTGTTTTTCCGGTAAGCAAAATAGAATTTCCTGTTGGTGTAAGCCCTAGAGGCCAATACTTTTGGTACTTGTATCGAATTATTTATTAATAATAAAAGGCTTTTTCTTTATTATGTTTGTTTAATAAAGTCCCTAGAATAGCTAGTCCGTTTAATGTATCAAGTATGACTTAATCATGAGATCACATTAAACATAAGGACATTATTCTTAAAGTATCCATAGTCGAGCTTTATTGTTAAGTGGGATAACATTAAAGCATTAAGACTATTATGTATATAGACTGATGATCACATCTCATGGATCATGGATAAGGAGTTATCAAGTCTTAAACATAGGTATGAATATTAAGAATAATATTTATACTAGATTGACCCGCTATGAGAATACTATATAGAATTTTATGCAAAGTGTCATAAGTTATTCTCATGGTGATAATGGTGTATACCACCCTTCGACCTGAAACCACTATGGACCCTAGATGTAGAGTCGAGTGCCTTATTGCTGATCAAACGTTGTTCGTAACTGGATGACCATAAAGACAGTTGATGGGTACTCCACGAAGCATACTAAGGGACATGAGTGACCTAGATGGAATTTGCCCATCCTGCGTAATAGGATAAATGTCTATGGGGCCAATATTGAACTGGACAAGGATGACACGGTTTATGCCTTGTGTTCAATATAGACATGAGGGCAAAAGGGTAATTGTACACATAAGTATTATCACAAAAGGATTTGTCAGATCACATGACATTTTCGTGTCTTGGGTAGCAGTGATGTGTTTCTAGATACCGCTCACTGTTTATTATATTAAATACGTGATTTAATATAATTACCAATGTCGCGAAAACCTACAGGGTCACACACAAAAGGACGGGTTGATGAGAGATAGAGTAACTAAGGAATACCGTAATGTACGGTTTCCTTAAGTGAATTATAGAACATCATAAGGTACGGTGTACTTAAGCAGAATACGAAATATGGTAAGGTACCACGCGCTTAAGTGATTTTGGCATATTATAAGATATGAGCCACATATACTTGAGTGGGTTTTTTAGCTTGCAGCCCACACAAGTGGTTCTATAAATAGAACCCTTGTGTAGAAGCATTTGTGCAGTTGTAATTTTGTTTCTCTCTCTCTCTCTCTCTCTCTCTCTCTCTCTCTCTCTCTCTCTCTCTCTCTCTCTCTCACACTCAAAGCCTTCATCCGTAGCGGCTAGCACTGAGATTGAAGGAATCCGTTCGTGTGGACTGAGTAGAGGCGTTGTCATCGTTCAACGTTCGTGATCGCTCTGTAGATCTGCATCAAAGGTTACAATCGCCACAAGAGGTAACGATTCTATCATTAATCATGCTCATTCGTAAGGATCACTAAAGGAGAAATTTTAAATTCCGCTGCGTTTTGGATCGCTCTTCTCCTTCAGTGGTATCATAGCCACTTACGAAACCATGCATCTAATAATTGTTTATTTTCTGTATTTTCTATATTAATACGATTAAAAGAAAGAATGAATCAAAGAATAAATGAGTAATTAAATTTGGCATCATGTGTGTACGATTTGGATGATTGATGTTGACTATGTTTCGGAACATGACATTAGTATGGTGAAACAGCGAAACATCGGTCGTCCATAGGTTATGCAATTGAGATCGATCAAGTTATATATATGATATAAGTAATCCTGATGCAAAATACAGTATATATGATATACTGTTTCTGTTTCGTTCATTCAAACACTTAATGGTTGTTTTCCTTTGAGCTATCAATGGTCGTTTGCTTCTTGATCCGACATTAGTATGGTGAAGCAATGACGTATTGATCAATCATACTGAATCAACAATCGAGATATGTTTGACGGTATGAAATTGGTGTATTAGGGTTAATAACGGCACAAGGGTTGTGTTGTCAAAGAGTTATGCGATTAGGGTTGTAACTGCACAAGAGTTGTACTTTAAAATATCAAGTGTTGATGCGAAAAACGACGTCGATTTCAAATGAATTGTTGACCGGGCAGCGGACCCCCGGCTAACTCTGCGTAGTGTGATCGGTCACCGGAATTTAATTTGGTTTTAATTAATTAAAATAATTTAAATTAATAATAATAATGTGTTTATTATTATTGTCTTGTGGTGATCGGTTATGATCTTAGTTTTCCTTTATTTTGTTTTGGGTTTTTAAAATGCGCCATGCTTGTCGTGCCTCTCTTTTTTTTAATCTCTTAATGTAACTTCTTTTCTCATCTCACTCCCTCATATGTAAAACGAGTTTCTTTTATGTAATGTAATGTTATGAAGAAAGAGAAGAATTCAATATCAAAGGAGGACAACCTTGAAGATCTTGCTTGGAGAAGCTTAGATCGTTATTAGGATAGCTTAGGTTCTCTCATTGGCTTGGGAGAACAATTGCGCTAGGGGCCATAACTGTTTCATTATGTATGTTGGTGCATGTGAGAGACGATTTATATGATAAATAAGTCGGTGAGATCAGAATAATTGCATATTCCCTCAAATTAAATATTAAGTTTATGCTTTCCTAGTTTTAGCACTCATCGAGACTAGTATCGGATAATGTAGGTTTCGCCTACGCGAGGTGCATGTTCTATATTAGTAAGGTGCGATGGGATAATTATAATATCCAATTGCTAAAACAATGGGTCAAACTTAACTAAACAAATTATAATAAGATTATATATGTTTAGAAGCAAGAGTTGGAAATGATCCATGTGACGGATTAGAATAAGGAGTTATTCACCCAACTAAAATATTCGAGAGTTGTATTAGATACAATTGCAAGGAGTTCCTACCTAAATAACCTAGTTTTGTGTACTCCGCCCACGCGGACTTAAAACAAAGTGAAATGTGGATCTCGACCCACTAGAAAATCTTCCAACGGGATTTTCCGAATCAAATGGTGAGGGTAATCTGTTTTGAGTAAAATAGTGGGAGCATATTTAATTAAAGACCTAATTAAATATGTTATTGATACTTATATTTTCATTATTTTCATGTAAATTACCATGACAACAAACACCTCTAACAACATTTTGCGATCAATCCTTGACAAGGAAAAATTGTCTGGGACAAATTTTCTGGATTGGCACCGAAATCTGAGGATTGTCCTCAAACATGATATAAAGTTGTATGTCTTCGAGAAACTTGTTCCTGAAGAGGAAACTCCTAGTTCTGCACCTAAGGTAGAAAGAGATGCTTATAAGAAGCATGTCGATGATGCCAATGAAACTGCTTGTCTCATGCTAGCTACCATGAACTCAGAGTTGCAAAAGCAACATGAGAACATGGCAGCGTTCGATATGATCGAACACCTGAAGATGCTCTATCAAGAGCAAGCAAGGCATGAAAGGTTTGAAGTTTCAAAAGCCCTTTTTCAAGGCAAGTTAGCTGAGGGAGCCCCTGTAGGTCCCCATGTGCTCAAGATGATTGGGTATGTGGAAAACCTTGAGAGGTTGGGTTTTCCCCTCGAAAAGGAACTTGCGACTGAATTGATCTTGCAATTGTTGCCAAATAGATTCAGTCAATTGTCCTAAATTTAAATATGAATGATATGGACAAATCTCTTCCTGAACTACTAGCCATGTTAAGAACTGCCGAGCAGAATCTGAAGTCAAAAGGGAAGTCCATTCTGATGATCGGGAATGGAAAGACACAGAACAAAAGACCCACCAAGCAAAGTGATAAAGGGAAAGGCAAGGAAATTGCGAAACCCAAACCCATTGTTGCTGCTTTGAAGCATAGTGGAGGCATAGCAAAGGAAGGCACATGCTTCCATTGCGATAAGACCGGACACTGGAAGAGAAACCGCCTAAAGTACCTCGAAGATAAGAAGAATGGAGTAGAGACTTCAACTTTAGGTATTTTTGTTATTGAAATTAATTTATCTACTTATGCATCATGGGTATTAGATACTGTATGCAGTTCTCACATTTGTACCAATGTGCAGGGGCTAAAAATGAGTAGAGATTTGGCAAAAGGTGAAGTTGACCTACGAGTTGGCAATGGAGCAAAGGTTGCTGCTTTAGCCGTAGGAACTTATGTATTGACTTTACCTAGTGATTTAATAATTCAGTTAGAGAACTGTTATTATGTACCTGCAATTAGCAGGAATATTATTTCTGTTTCTTGTTTGGACAAGTTTGGTTTTTCATTTATAATAAAGAACAATTGTTGCTTAATTTATTTGAATGATATATTCTATGCTACTGCACAAATGAACAATGGACTATATGTCCTTGATCTTGAAATGCCTATTTATAACATTAATACTAAAAGGATGAAACTTAATCAGTTAAATCCAACTTACCTTTGGCATTGTCGATTAGGCCACATAAATGAGAAACGCATTTCCAAACTCCATAAAGATGGACTCTTGGACTCTTTTGATTATGAATCATATGAGACATGCAGATCTTGTTTAATTGGAAAGATGACAAAGTCTCCATTCACAGGAAAAGGTGAAAGAGCTAATGATCTTTTGGCCCTCATACATACTAATGCATGTGGACCACTGAACATACTAGCCAGAGGAGGTTTTCAGTACTTCATCACATTTACTGATCATTTCAGTAGATATGATTATGTGTATTTAATGAAACACAAATCAGAGTCCTTTGAAAAGCTCAAGGATTTCAAGAATGAAGTGCAAAACCAACTAGGTAAGAATATTAAAACTCTTCGATCAGATCGAGGTGGTGAGTATTTAAGCCTAGAGTTTGATGACCATCTGAAAGAGTGTGGGATCCTATCCAAACTTACTCCTCCTGGAACACCCCAATGGAATGATGTATCTGAGAGAAGAAATTGAACCCTGTTAGACATGGTCCGATCCATGATGAGTCACGCCGATCTTCCAAACTCCTTTTGGGGACATCCACTATTGACAACAGCTTACACACTTAACCGTGTTCGATCCAAAAAGGTTGAGAAGATACCATCTGAGATATGGAGTGGTAAGAAACCACATATGTCTTACATGAAGATTTAGGGTTGCGAAGTTTATGTGAAACGACAAATTTCAACTAAGCTTGAGCCCAAATCTGACAAATGCTTATTTATGGGGTATCCTAAAGAAACAAGAGGGTATTACTTCTACAATCCTTCTGAAGGCAAAGTGTTTGTCGCTCGAACTGGAGTTTTCCTAGAAAAGGATTTTATTTCCAAAGGAATCAGTGGGAGGAAAGTAAAGCTTGAAGAAATTCAAGAATCACAAAGCATCGATACACCTATGTAGGAATTAGAGCAGGAAACACAAGTAGTTGTGGAAGAGCAACCTGCTCAAGTAGAACAAGACCAACGTAGGTCAAGCAGGATACGTCACATACCTGAGAGATATGGATATCTCATAACTGATCAAGGTGATGTATTACTCATGGATCAAGATGAGCATGTGACCTACCAAGAGGCCATAACTGGTCCCGAGTCTGAGAAGTGGCTAGAAGCCATGAAATCTGAAATGGATTCCATGTACACAAACCAAGTTTGGACCTTGGTAGAGCCTCCTGTAGGAGTTAACCCTATAGGATGCAAGTGGGTCTTCAAAAAGAAGACTGACATGGATGGTAAGGTACATACCTATAAGGCAAGACTGGTTGCAAAAGGATATAAACAAATTCATGGGGTTGACTATGATGAAACCTTTTCACCAGTTGCAATGCTTAAATCTGTTCGGATTTTACTTGCTATCGCTGCATATCATGATTATGAAATATGGCAGATGGATGTCAAAACTGCTTTCCTTAATGGGAATCTTCTTGAGGATGTGTACATAACACAGCCTGAAGGATTTGACATACCAGAAGAAGCCCAAAAGATATGTAAGTTACAAAGATCAATCTATGGATTGAAGCAAGCTTCCAGAAGCTAGAATCTTCATTTTGATGAAACAGTAAAACAATATGGATTCATCAAGAACGAAGATGAGCCTTGTGTCTACAAGAAGGTTAGTGGGAGCATGATCGTTTTCCTGGTATCATATGTAGATGACATATTACTCATTGGAAACGATGTCCCTACCCTGCAACAAGTAAAGTCTTGGTTGGGGAAATGCTTTTCTATGAAGGACCTAGGTGAAGCAGCCTATATATTAGGAATCAGAATCTATAGAGATAGTTCACAAAAACTGCTTGGCCTAAGTCAGAGTACGTACATAGACAAAGTGCTGAGACGCCTTAATATGCATGATTCCAAGAAAGGATTCATACCTATGCAACATGGTTTGTGTCTATCAAAAACAAAATCCCCTTCAACTAAGGAAGAAAGGGATCGCATGAATAAGATTCCATATGCATCTGCAATAGGATTTATCATGTATGCCATGTTATGTACTCGACCAGATGTCTCATATGCTTTAAGTGCAACGAGTAGGTACCAATCTGATCCTGGTGATGCTCATTGGGTAGCTGTCAAGAATATCCTTAAGTATTTGAGAAGGACTAAGGACTCATTCTTGATATATGGAGGTCAGGAAGAGCTAGCGGTAATTGGATACACCGATGCTAGCTTCCAAACAGATAAGGATGACTTTAGATCGCAATCTGGTTATGTGTTTTGCTTAAACGGTGGCGCTGTGAGCTGGAAAAGTTCAAAGTAAGATACAGTTGTTGATTCTACAACCGAGGCTGAGTATATTGCTTCCTCAAGTGCAGCAAAGGAAGTTGTTTGGATCAAAAAGTTCACTAGTGAACTTGGCATAGTTCCTAGCATTGTGGATCCCATTGGTCTCTATTGTGATAACAATGGTGCTATCGCACAAGCTAAGGAGCCTAGATCTCACCAACGATCCAAATACATACTTAGGTGTTATCACCTCATTCGAGAGATAATAGATAGAGGAGATGTGAAAATATGCAAAGTACCTACACTTGACAATATTGCTGACCCATTGACAAAGCCTCTTGCGCAGCAGGAGCATGATGGGCATACTAGATCTATGGGCATTAGGGGTATGCCTGATTGGCTCTAGTGCTAGTGAGAAATTATTGGTGTAAGCCCTAAAGGCCAATACTTTTGGTACTTGTATCGAATTATTTATTAATAATAAAAGGCTTTTTCTTTATTATGTTTGTTTAATAAAGTCCCTAGAATAGCTAGTCCGTTTAATGTATCAAGTGTGACTTAATCATGAGATCACATTAAACATAAGGACATTATTCTTAAAGTATCCGTAGTCGAGCTTTATTGTGAAGTGTGATAACATTAAAACATTAAGACTATTATGTATATAGACTGATGATCACATCTCATGGATCATGGATAAGGAGTTATCAAGTCTTAAACATAGGTATGAATATTAAGAGTAATATTTATACTGGATTGACCCGCTATGAGAATACTATATAGAATATTATGCAAAGTGTCATAAGTTATTCTCATGGTGATAATGGTGTATACCACCCTTCGACCTGAAACCACAATGGACCCTAGATGTAGAGTCGAGTGCCTTATTGCTGATCAAACATTGTCCGTAACTGGATGACCATAAAGACAGTTGATGGGTACTCCACGAAGCATGCTAAGGGACATGAGTGGCCTAGATGGAATTTGCCCATCCTGCGTAATAGGATAAATTTCTATGGGCCCAATATTGAACTGGACAAGGATGACACGGTTTATGCCTTGTGTTCAATATAGACATAAGGGCAAAAAGGTAATTGTACACATAAGTATTATCACAAAAGGATTTGTCAGATCACATGACATTTTCGTGTCTTAGGTAGCAGTGATGTGTTGCTAGATACCGCTCACTGTTTATTATGTTAAATACGTGATTTAATATAATTACCAATGTCGCGAAAACCTACAGGGTCACACACAAAAGGAAGGATTGATGAGAGATAGAGTAACTAAGGAATGTCGTAATGTACGGTGTCCTTAAGTGAATTGTAGAACATCGTAAGGTACGGTGTACTTAAGCAGAATACGAAATATGGTAAGGTACCACGCGCTTAAGTGATTTTGGCATATTATAAGATATGGGCCACATACACTTGAGTGGGCTTTTTAGCTTGCAACCCTCACAAGTGGTTCTATAAATAGAACCCTTGTGTAGAAGCATTTGTACAATTGCAATTTTGTTTCTCTCTCTCTCTCACACACACACACACACTCAAAGCCTTTATTCATAGCAGCTAGCACTGAGATTGAAGGAATCCGTTCATGTGGACTGAGTAGAGGCGTTGTCATCGTTCAACGTTCGTGATCGCTCCGTAGATCTGCATCAAAGGTTACAATCGCCACAAGAGGTAACAATTCTATCACTGATCATGCCCATTCGTAAGGATCACTAAAGGAGAGATTTTTAATTCCACTGCGTTTTGGATCGCTCTTCTCCTTCATTTCCTTTACTAGTAATGGTCCTCATTGGAGGCTAAACATTCTAGATTTAGTTCACATTGATGTTTTCATGATGGATGGTAAATATTTAGGTGGTGCATCATGATTTGTTACTTTTATTGTCGACCACTCTAGAAAAGTGTCGGCTTTTGTTTTGAAATCTAAAGACCGTGTGGTAAGTGTTTTCAAGCACTTTTCATGTAAGTGTTGAAAGGGAGAAATGATAGAAGCTGAAATGTATCAAAGTTGATAATAATGGTGAATATAAAGACCCATTTTATGAGTATTATAAAGAGCATCATATCCAACTGTCCAACAAAAAAACCGAGTGTTACTTCCGCCAAGAAGGTTGTCTATCATGTTCAGTTTGTATGTTAGGAATGAGCCTAAGAGGGGGGGGGGGGGGTGAGTTAGGACTTTAGAAAGTTTATTCTGATTTGGTGGATAAAGGTTATTTTCTTTTCTGGATTGATGACATGATGAAATCGGTAAAGTGCGGAAAGTAAAGAACACCAGGAATTATACTGGTTCCCCTTACAATGTGTAAGAGATTTTATTATTGTTAGATATCCTAAAGCAAGCCTCTAACTAAGCGATCAAGAACAATCCTCTTGAAAACTTAACTCACAAGAAAATAAAACAATCCTTCCTTTTCTTGACACTTATATCCAACAATCCTGGATAATAAGCAACACACCTAAAACCAAACAATCCTTGGTACTTAGGATTTTACAAAGTAACTTTGAATGAATATGAATATTTGTATTGGACAAGATTTTAATCAATTGATTAGAATATTATTCTCTTTCAATATGAAGGTTCAAGACAAAATAATCTCTAAGTTCTCAAGAATACTTTTGAAGAAAATGATATGAAAATTTATTTCAAAAGTATCTGAATATGAAAATATAGATGAAGATGAATGCAGAGAGATTTTGAAAATTGATTTGAAAGAGGTGAATTTGAAATGAAAATATAAAGAGTATTTATAGCATGAATGCATCCCTTCAATCATAACATGGCAATGGTTAAAAGAGAAATCTGAGAATTGTTGATGAAAAGATGTAAGGTTTTGCCATGAAGAGTTATGATGAAATGGTGCAAGGAGTGGTGAAACAAAATCCAGATTTTTCAAAAATTTCCCAGCATCAATCGATTGACTCTCATGACCAATCGATTGACATAAACCAAAAACTAAAAAATACACTAAGATCAATCGATTGACATGCAGCGCCAATCGAATGGTCCAGCTTTGGAAACGAAAAATGCTAAAACAGAAAGCTTGACCAATCAATTGCAATATAGGATCAATCGATTGGTCTAGGCAAAACTTTGAAAAAATTCTAAGTTAAAAAGCTTTTGAATATGCAATGTTTTAAACATCATTTTAAAACAAAAAATCATGATAGAAAAAGTTTTATAATGATCATATAATGTATGATAAAAACTTTTGAGCACTAGGAGTATATTGTCAAGAATTCCATATACATTTACTAGATCCATGAAAAACTTGAGCAAAGTTGATATAATCTTCTTTTTCCATTCTTTTGATATGGAGGGCTTAATATGTTATCTTCATCAAAATCTTGAAGGAAGTTTGTCTTCACACAGTTATTGGTGAAAAAAATTAGGAAGTGTGGGTTCAAGTGTCGTTTCCGCAATAATATGAGTTTCTTTCCTATAAGGCATGGAGAATTTTCTAGATTGTTTCACTTTGAATCAATCAAAAGGGGCGACATGAAAAAAAGGTAAGCGTCATCTGTTATTTTATTTTTGGCATAATTAGTCACCAAGTCTATTAACTTTATTTAATGTTCTATTTTAATCCCTTAACTAAAAAATGTTACAAGTTAGTCACTTAACTTAACTTCTATTACCTTACTTGCCTCGTTCCGTCAATTTCTGATAAAAAAATGTTAAGTTCTAGTGATGTAGCATGATAGAAAGGTCATTGGTACAAATTTGAGTCAACATATGTAGTTAAAAACTAATAATTGTTCAAACTGCGTGAGTTTTGTTTTCGAGGTTTTTAACCTCCGAAAACAAAATATCTGCAGTTTAAATATTTTATTAATTTTTAACTACATATACTCATTCAGATTTGTACCTAAGGCCTTATTGTCACATCACGTCACCAAAATTTAACGTTTTTTTTCACAAATTAACGAAAGATATCAAATAGGGTAACATAAGTGAACTTAAGGGATTAACTTGTAACGTTTTTCAGTTAAGAGACTAAAATGGAACACAAAATTAAGTTAAGGGACTAAAACATATATTAAACCTTTATTTTTCATCAGAAATTTAATAATTTAAATATGTCCTTTAAAATAATATTTTTAGTGGATCCCTTTAGTTCCTGAGGAGTACTAAGGTGAAAATAACTTTATTAAAATGAAAATAGTAGATAAAACACTGAAAAAGTTATTCAAACATTATTTTTGTTTTAAAAAAAATACTAATATGTCTTACATTACCCAATTTATGGCTCTAATGTTCATTGAAGTTTATATTCAATGAAAAGGTCGTAACACAAAAATTGTCTTTGTTATTTTTGATGGTGAAGTTTAAATAGTTAAAAATTTCTGCACATGTTTGTCACAACATCTACTACGTTTATTTTAATCATTCGCTAGCCTGAAGTTGAATTGAATTGAATGAATTTTTCATTTTCTATTTATTCATGCAGTTGAAATTATGTAAGTTCTCTCCTCACCATTGCAAATAGAATTATCAATATTATAATACAAATCAAATTTTAATACTTTCATGTTTTAAGTTCATGAATCTTTTCCAGATATATTAGCTTAAAATTATGGTAGATTGACACATTTGTTTGTGTTGATTGATACACCTTCTTATCATCTCTGAGCAATGCCAATTAGCTTGGACTTTCAAATTTAATGTTAGGAGAAACTTATTTAAATTCATTTGAGTTTATTTTGTGTCATAAGTGCTTAAATTAATATTTATATAAGTATTTCATAATTATACTCTATTGCAATCACACGTACGAGGAGGGTCATCTTCATTAACATATAAGTGGGTTTGATTGACATTGTAAATATCAAGTATTTTTTCTCAATAAAATCAGAGTTTGTGATACTTTTAAATTTGAAACCTACTACATAATCTGTTATTGCATTTATCTATATTATGTATGATACTTGCTTATTATATTTTCATCAAGCATCCATGAAAGACGGTACAACTAAATTCCTATCTTAATTTATTTATCATGACTCGATTGGCTCATTTGTGAAGCATAAATTCTCAAAAACAACCTAGATATCACCATTAAGTTAAAAGACAACAAATTTCATACAAAGAGGCGAAATATGTCAAACTGCATCATGAGTAGCAAAACATGAGTTGACGGAGCGAATAAGAAAAGCATGAATTTATCAAGCAAGATTGTCGGAAAAGTTAGAAGGCCTAGCGGATCCAAGGATATATTTTAGTTAGTTGTTTTAATGAGGAATGGAGTAAGGTGAGACATTGTCTCTGTCTTTTGTATAATTTCTTTGAGGACTATTTAATTTTGACTTTGTATAATGAGTGTCATTCTCTTCCCCTAAGTGGGTAGAGGTTTTTAATGAGGTGCCCCTCTCTTTTAAAGTTATATACATTTTGCTGGATGTACGTTAAAGTATCGATCTATCATTCTTATGCTATAGAGAATTGGACTTTCACTTAAGGATCTTTGCCACCCTAAGAGGCGATAATTTTCTAAACTTTCATTAAAGGATCCTTGTCGCCTTACGATGCGATTAAATACGTTGGACCTCCATTGAATGATTTTTTTTCCCTACGAGGTAATACGAATGATGAATCTTCATTGAAATACCCTTGCCACCTCAATAGGCTACTCATTTAATGCCAAATGAGGAATCATTACCGTCTTGGTAGGTGACCTCGCATAAGCTCTGAATAATAGAAAATCCATTACTCTAAGAATTTCATTTAAAGAAACTCCAAAAGGCGTCGACACATTCATTAAAGAAAAACCCCTAAGGGCGTCTTTACAAACTAGCTTAAAAAGAGCAAGATTACAAATAAGGGAAAGAATACATAGGTTAAATTAAACTTGCCTCAAGTAGTGGTTGAGGGACTCACCGTTTAAGGAACTCGTTTTTATAAGTCTTGCGTTAAGAGGTAGGTGTCTATGTATGAACTTCATAGGGAATCAACTAACGTCTTCCCTAAGAGGCAATATGAATGTTAATCTTCCATTGGAAGACTAATGTCATACTAAGAGGCGATATGATCACCAAACCTTCAATAAAGGATCCTTGTCGCCTTATCAAGCAACTTACTATTGCAATACTTGTCAGATTATATGTAACTATTTGTAGTGTCATATTTATAAAATCCCTAGAGAAAGCGGGAGGGTTATACCCCTCAGAAGGGGTGATGACCATATGTCCCCCCGGGTGAGAATCCCGCCCCCCTAAGTGTCTCTTACTCACCCTATTATGGAAAACATAGAGAAATATGTTTCTTGGTCAGAGAGAAGTAAGCGTTAATAGTTGATCCACGTTCTTCTAGAAAGTAAGGATTCATCAGTCCACCGTTGACTAGTCGACATTTATCATTCCCCAAGAAACCTTAGGCCCAAGAGCCTCTATAAATACTTATGCTCTAACAGGAGATAGACATATCATAACTTAATCATTATATTTTTATTTATTAATATTTTTAGTAAACAGTCACAATTTTGGTTCACTAAGAGATTAAACTCGAAAAATCTCGAGGATAAATTTTTGTGTGAATGTTTTGAGAAAAGTTTGTGTGTTTGAAATGGTGGTCTTGTCTGAATTCGTGAGAACTCAAGAACATGGAAATATGTAGAAAAGTATGAAGGTTTAGAATGAAAAGAAATAAGAGTCTAATTAAAACAAAGAGGACAATGAAACAAACTGAGAATAAAGTGTTTGCTTATGATAAAATGGTATGCATGATCATCCATTTCTCACTGAATCTCTGAATCTTTTTGAAATAGATATTTGATTCTATCTATAACTTAATGAAATATGGGGACCCCAGTTACAGTGCAGAAATTCAACCTATACACAAGTGAAAAAAACTATCGACAAGGGTTACTTTTTCATTACTTAACATATTCATAACTATGTGGGTTATTGCCCCCTGCATGACTTTCATGCAACTTCAATGTTTGAACTACTTCAAACCATCACCTACATTGATAACTAGCTTTAAATATCTCAATTTCCTCTCTCGAGAATTTCCAATCGACTCCTATAGTTATTGTTGAAACATCCTTAGTTTGGTCGACTTATAGACTTTAAAACATATTAAGTCCCCAACATCTTATGGACGTGTCGAACTCAACACTTGTCGAAGTGCTAATTTATACAAACTTTTTCGAGATTCTGGACATGTTTTAAAGAGATAGTAATCTTAATCTTGTGGATTTATTCCTGAGACTCTTCCAAACCAGGCTTAGTGTAGTGTCAAAAATCATAAGCTAACATATGCTCCCCAAAAATTCAATTTTTGATCATATGCAAAAGATGGAAGAAAGATGGTATTTTTAGTAAATGTTTGATATTGTTCAAGATAATCTGCTAACATCACAGTCACCATGATCACTTTTCACCAAATCGTCGCGCCAGTGCTGTCGCATCTCGAAAAATACGATTCCTCGCGATGGTCGCGGAAAAAATTATGTTCGAACAGAGTCGCCACCGAACTTTATTTATCCCAATAAAGGGATAGGGAAATATCGATAAAACCTTTAGGTAATGGAATAATGGTCGTCGCAACCATATTCGGGTTCGGGAGTGGATTACGTAAGGGGAAGGTATTAGCACCCCTTACGTCCGTTGTACTCAACGGGAACCTTTTAGCTCTAAAGTGTGTTCGAGTGTTAATTTATGTTTGTTTGTTATCTTTGGGTTATAAAATATCGAAAATAGAAATGGATGAGAACCTCAGAAAGGAGAAAGGGGAGGTTTTTTATTAGTGTGCTCGCGAAGATACAACAATCTCCTGCCTACGTATCCTTATGGTATAATAAGGAAATCAGAGCATTCGTAGTTCGGGGAAACTACGGTTGGTTGGTATTTTTATTAATGAAAAATTGTTTAGATCGCATCCTAAAGGCTAAACGTTGGCTTGTCTACTCTCGGCGGAGGCTTAAGCGCTAGTTTGTTGTGCGCATTAGAAAGGATTAAATAGTGTTCTTTCTGAAAAGAGTTTTTGGTCACACGGGGGGCGACAAGTTGGATTAATATGTTGGATATTTTGTTTGACTGGTTTCGATCGCACGAGGGTGAGAAAGGATAAACTTGGTAGGTTAAGATATTTTTGGTTGGATGACGATTACTCGGATAGTCGAGTGAGACAACTCGTATCCTAATAGTCGGGAAAGGGAATAGAAGACTCTAGACCACTTTCTTTTTCATCCTTAATTATAGGAAAGATTTGATAATAGTTAAGGTGCTTTGGACGGATGACGAATACTCGGATAATCGAGTAAGACAACTCGTATCCTAATAATCGGGAAAGGGAATAGAAGACTCTAGACCGCTTTCTTTTTCATCCTTAGTTGTAAAAGGATTTAATGAAGATTAAGGTGTTTTGAAAGGATGACGAAATACTCGGATAGTCGAGTAAGACAACTCGTATCCTAATAATCGGGAAAGGGAATAGAAGACTCTAGACCACTTTCTTTTTCATCTCAGTGATTATGAAAATAGGTATATGTATGGTTGATGTATTTTAGAATAAATGACAAGTACTTGAATGGATGAGTAAGACAACTCATATCCAAGCATTTGAGAAGAGGAATTGAAAACTCAAGACCATCTCCCTTTTCGTATGGTTTATTATGAAAATGATTTGATTAAGTTATATGTTTGTAAAAAATGACAATTGTTCGACTGACCGAGTAAGAGAACTCGTATTCAAACAATTGAGGAGAGAAGTTGAAGACTCAAAGTCATCTCCTTTTTCATTTAGCTTATTATGAAAATAATTTGATTTAATCGGGTTTAGAAGTTTGTAGAGGAACGACAATTATTTGAATAACCAAGTAAGAGAACTTGTATTCAAATAGTCGTGGAGAAAAAAATTTAAGACTCAAAGTTATCTCCCTTTTAGTTTCTTGTTGTAAAAGGATTTGATTTGTTTGTGCTTAAATGAATTAGAAATGACGACCATTTGACTAACCGAGTAAGAAAACTCGTATTCAAATAATCAAGGAGAGGAGTTGAAAACTCAAAACCATCCCCATTTTCATTTTCAAATGAAGTGTTGTTTTAAATGTGATTAAGTATTTTAATTTAACTTTCGATGTCGGATCGAGGTTTTAAAATTTGTGTTCTTATGAATGAATTGAATTAATTAAAATCGAATAAGTCTCATTGTAAGAAGGCCCAAGAGTAAGCCATGTGAGGTTGATGGCGATGCTTTTACAAGCGATCGACTTACATAGGTGTTTTGAAAAATGGGCTCGACTTTGAATCGAGAGGTTCTATTTGTTTTAAAAATTGGTTTGAATTGATGGCATGGGAATTATAATCTTTTTGTATTTTTAAGTCTTTATTATTTTTAGGTTCATTTTAAGATGAGATGAAGAATGTACAATGATATATCATAAAGCGAAGTAAAGTAAATACACAAAAATAAATAGATATTATAAGCGGGATTTAAAAAAATTAGTTGTTAATTGCGGAAATTAAAAAAAATTAGAGTTAATCGTTAAATGTTAGGTGTTAGTTGAAATCAACATGAAATAACCAAGAGAATTACAATAAAATATTAAATCTAAAACAAATAACTAAAGTTTAAACAACTAATAAAAGTATCATTAAATTAAAACTCAAAACAATATTAAACTATCGAAAATCTCAATTCTAAACTATTATCCAAAATATTAATTTTAAAATATTAACAAAGTTAAATTTTAAAATCATTCTAAATTAAATTAAAATTCTAAAATAAATCTAAATCACAAAAGAATTCTAATTAATCTATAATTATTTCTAAATAAAAAATTATCTAATTAAATCCTAAAATATTAACAAAAATTAAATTTTAAAATCATTCTAAATTAAGTTAAAATTCTAAAACAAATCTAAATCACAATAGAATTCTAATTAATCTATAATTATTTCTAAATAAAAAAATTATCTAATTAAATCCTAAAATATTAACAAAGATTTAAATTTTAAAATCATTCTAAATTAAACTAAAATTCTAAAAATAAATCTGAATCATAATAGAATTCTTAATCTCTAATTATTTCTAAATAAAAAATTATCTAATTAAATTCTAAGATATTTTCCAATTAAATTCTAAAATCATTCTAAATTAAACTAAAATTCTAAAATAAATCTAAATCACAATAGGATTCTAATTAATCTACAATTATTTCTAAAAAAAAATATCTAATTAAATCCTAAAATATTAACAAAGATTTAAATTTTAAAATCATTCTAAATTAAACTAAAATTCTAAAAATAAATCTAAATCATAATAGAATTCTAATTAATCTACAATTATTTCTAAATAAAAAATTATATTTCCAATATTTCTAAATCCAACTGTTCAAAAAAATTATAACCTAAATCTAAAAAATTCTAATGAACCTAAATTCCTAATTATTTCTAATATTTCTAATACTATTTCTAATCCTAAAATTATTTCTAATTAATCCTAATCATAACTAATTTAATCTAATTAATACCTAATCATCTAATTAAGCTAAGTAACCTATATTAACTAGTAACCAAAAACAAAGGAATAAGCCCATAGAAGTTGAGAATGGGCTCAACAAAGGCTATCAAAGCCCATTCGGATGGGGTGCAGTAGCATCGAGGGAGTGTGCGTGCATGCCAAAATTGATTGGGCCAAAGGCCCAAGTTCTGACCAACATAATTAGGTTTTTACAACAGAAACTTCAGAATCGTACCTTCAAAATTTTCCCAAAATGAGCGATTGTGGTTGTGAGACCTCACAGACCAACTAAAGCCGTCATGGAGGTTGCGCCGGTGAGGAGCGATTGAAGGTTGATTGTGGCCGGCGGAGAAATTGTGGTTTTGTGAGGGTGCTCGTTGGAGGTTTGGAAGGATTCGTTGGAAGAAGAAGAAGATGAAGCTGAGTTTGATGCGTCCCGTCTTCAGATAAGCCTCCTTCTTCTGTTTCGGTTTTTTTTTAGGGCTTTTTGAAAATATTGCTCTTTGTTGTTGTTCTTGCTGTGCGTTTTCTGTTGTGTACTGGTTTAGGGTTTTGAGAAAAATATCTTTGTTGTGTATCCTCTTGCTGTTAACTTTTTAGGGCTCTTAGAAAAAATTGATTTGTTCTTGCTGTTGTGTTGTTTAGGGTTTTAGAAAAAATCTCTGTGTTGTTGCTGTTGTTCTTTTGGTTTTTTTTTAGAAATAATTTGTTACTGTGTTGTGTTCCTGTTAACCTCTCCTAATCCATTTTTGAAGACAAGATTCAGACTTTAAAAACTCTTTGCTTTTTGAATTTCCCATCCCAGATTATGTGGGATTTGGTTTATTCTGTTTTAAGCTAATGCCAAAAGTGCTTTTTGGATGTTTATGTTAACCTTATGAATAAAGCTTCAAACTGAGTAATTTGTTTAGTTATTTTTCAGTTTTTTAAGCGCTTTTGAAAAGTGCTTTTTGAATAAGCTGTTTTTTGATTTTGAATTGGTTTTTGCAGGTGAAGTGATGTTGATGCTGATTGATTGAAAAAGGGGGTTGTTATTCAACAGGTTTTTGAAAAGTTCTGAAGAGTTGGTTTTGAATTGGGAACTTCCAAAAGAGCTTTTTGGAAGAGTCTTTGAATTTTGCTTCAAACTGCTGTGTTTACAGCTTATTCCAATTTTCAACTTATTTTAAATGTACTCCAAACTCTGTAATAATATTGGGACTTAGAAATTTGAGATTGATTAGAATACTTCAGCTTTTGAAAAGTTGGGTTAAACGTGTAACCCCTTTGTTATTATGCATTGGCCCTTTGGATTATTCAGAACTTATTTGGAAGCATTTTTTTTGTGTAATTAGTCTCTCTTTTTTAATATGCAAATTTAATTTGAAACTTCCCTTTTTTTTTAGAACTATGTAACTATTTTTTTGATTATCAGCAAGATCTTTTTAAGCTTTTTTTGTTATTTATGTGGATACTTTTATTATGTAATATTTGGATTAAATTTTAATTATGTAATTATTTTTTAAACTTTTCAAAATTTAACTCAATATTTATTTATATTAATCAATTTCAATTTTTAAAAAAAAAAAACAAATTTCCAACCTAAGTATAATGACTTAATTTTAAAACAAATTTCTAATTTAAGTATAATGACTTAATTTAAAAAAAACAACACAATTCTATTTTAAATACAAAAAATCTAAATATGGGACTTTTGAAACAAAGAAATCTTATGGATTAAACCAAAATGGCCGGACAAAATTGGGGTATGACAGCTGCCCCTATTTAATTACCTTAAACCAGTAAGTGATAATGACAGTAGTCTTTACACATTCACGGTGGGAGATAATTAAATACAAGAAGACCCAAATTTTGTCCCAGGCAATGAAAGGAAGAAAATATAGGAAGAAAATGCGGTGAGAAATGGCAAAACACATCATCCCACAGTAAAATGGAACAGTCAAGACTTTTTAGGAGTCGTTAGAACAGTATCTTGGACGTCACAGTCGAGATACGTTAGCGATGGAATGACATCCCTAGCTAAATCTCAAGACTTTCCAGGATGCTAGAATAATATAAAGGAAATCTAGCATGAGACTCTTCATTTTGACGAAGCAGCATCTCAAATAAAAGTGAGATTCTCTGTATCGAGTCGAAACAACATCTTACATGATAGAATTAAAATATTCCAGCAAGGGAAAAATACTTTAATTGAATCTAATACTTTTCGAGGATATTAGAGGAGTATCTCTAAAGAAATCTGAAATGAGACTCTTCATATTGATGAAGCAGCATCTCAAACAGTAAAAGTGAGATTCTCTGTATCAAATCGAAGCAGCATCTTATATGATAGAATTAAGATATTCCTAGCAAGGAAATGATACCTTAATTGAATCTAAGACTCTCCGAGGATATTTAGAGCAGTATCTCAAAAAAAATCTGAAATGAGACTCTTCATATTGATGAAGCAGCATCTCAAACAGTAAAAGTGAGATTCTCTGTATCAAATCGAAGCAGCATCTTATATGATAGAATTAAGATATTCCTAGCAAGGAAATGATACCTTAATTGAATCTAAGACTCTCCGAGGATACTTAGAGCAGTACCTCTAAAAAATCTGAAATGAGACTCTTCATATTGATGAAGCAGTATCTCAAACAGTAAAAATGAGATTCTCTGTATCGAGTCGAAGCAGCATCTTATATGATAGAATTAAGATATTCCGAACAAGGGAATGATACCTTAATTGAATCTAAGACTCTCCGAGGATACTTAGAGCAGTATCTCTAAAAAATCTGAAATGAGACTCTTCATATTGATGAAGCAGTATCTCAAACAGTAAAGATGAGATTCTCTGTATCGAGTCGAAGCAGCATCTTATATGATAGAATTAAGATATTCCGAACAAGGGAATGATACCTTAATTGAATCTAAGACTCTTCGAGGATATTAGAGCAGTATCTCTAAAAAAAAAACTGAAATGAGACTCTTCATATTGATGAAGCAGTATCTCAAACAGTAAAGATGAGATTCTCTGTATCGAGTCGAAGCAGCATCTTATATGATAGAATTAAGATATTCCGAACAAGGGAATGATACCTTAATTGAATCTAAGACTCTCCGAGGATACTTAGAGCAGTATCTCTAAAAAATTTGAAATGAGACTCTTCATATTGATGAAGCAGCATCTCAAATAGTAAAAATGAGATTCTCTGTATCGGGTCGAAGCAGTATCTTATATGATAGAATTAAGATATTCCGAACAAGGGAATGATACCTTAATTGAATCTAAGACTCTCCGAGGATACTTAGAGCAGTATCTCTAAAAAATCTGAAATGAGACTCTTCATATTGATGAAGCAGCATCTCAAATAGTAAAAATGAGATTCTCTGTATCGGGTCGAAGCAGTATCTTATACGATAGAACTAAGATGTTCCAGCAAGGGAAAAACAATACCTTAATTGAATCTAAGACTCTTCGAGGATATTTAGAGCAGTATCTCAAACAGAGAAATGAGATTCTTCAGATAAATGAAGCAGTATCTCAAATATTCGTCTGTTGGGGGAATTTTTTGAAAAGACTCCTTTTGGGTGATTTATTAGAAATGCTCTACAGGGGAAAAAGCTCATAAGAGACTTTTTAGGGTAACCTCTACTTGGGGAGATATGATTGCAAAGAAAATGCTGGGAATACCATTATTAATCATAGAGTTGAAAAATGGTTTGCTGAGAAATAATTCTACGAGCACATGCAGGGAAATAACTTTATTTAGAAATGAGAAATGTCCAGGGTATACATGAATGACCTTGGATCCTGATATTTTGGTGTGATTTTTGTATGATGTTCCACTTTGGGTGGAAATACTATGCATGGGAGGATGCATGAGACGTATGCAGTATGCAATTGCTGGGGATATTTGGGATGTGCATGTAGGAATGCGAATGATTTTTATTTTGTTGAAATTCCCATTTTATGGGAGTGTTATGCATGAGTATGCTGATGATTGATATGACTGTGTTTTTTTCGAATTTTCTATTTGGTAGGAAAACCATGTATGGATGATTCGTGTGATGCATGTGGGAATGCAACTAGGTAATTGGATATTTTTGTAGGGTTTTATTTTTGACTGTCAATGAGGTTGGACTTTATATGGGAACTGCCAGATGAGAACTGGTGAAGGAGACTGAACTGCCAGGTGAGGACAACACTTGAAGGATATGTTACCAGACGCGAACTGTTAAAAATAATTGAAATGTCAGACGGGACTGAACTTGTTCTTATTTGTCTGATAGGAACTGATTTTTAAAGTAGGCTACCAGACAAGAACTGGTGAAAATAATTGACTACCAGACGAGAACTGGTATCGAAATAGGTGACCTACCAGACGAGAACTAGTATTAAGAAATAATTTACCAGACGATAACTGATATTAAGAGATAATTTACCAGACGAGAACTGGTATTAAGAGATAATTTACCAGACGAGAACTGGTATTTGGCAAATGATTTGCCGTACAAGAACTTGATTTTGGATATAGTTTGCCAGACGGGAACTGGACTTTGGAATAAGTTGCCAGACGAGAACTGGACTTCAACATAAATTTCCAGACGGGAACTGGACTTTGAAATGGCCAAGCGATGTTGGGCTTTGGTGTCAGGTTTTGGGTTTTAAGGCTTTTTGATGTCAGGTTCATGTTATGGGTTATGCCTGATAAATGATATGATATGCATGGCTTTATGCTAGAGCAAAGCGACATGACTAATGCATGATGATGATTTATGTAATGATTGGAAGGTTTCCAAAATGCCCATGCGCGGGTATTAGAAGACAAGGTTCTTTGCAGAAAGGCTTTTGTCTGTCAAAAGGTTATTTTATGGGGTGATAGCATGATTCCCCGACACTCATCTTGAACTCTGCAGTTGATGACGTGTGAAAAAGCTTTCCCTTGAACAGCTTGAAGTCAGGGAGATGACTTGCTCCTGTATGGCTCATCTTGCCCCAATGTGATGGGTCTATGCAAAATGTTTACCTCAAAAAGGATTTTGAAAGCAATTGTACCATAATTTGGAGATGGATTGCCCCAGAATTTTGATCCATGAAAGGATTTATCCATAGTTAACTGACTCTTGGAGTGGTTGACTTTTCTTGCGCTCTTGAGGTAGCTTGCCCCGGTATGAGCGTTGAAGCGACTTAACTCACCCTAACTGAACATTGAAGGGGTCTGCCCCTGGCCAACAGAACCTCTAGGTGATCTGCCCCTAGTTAATAGAGTCCTGAGATGATTTTCTCTGGATCAACTGATTCTTGAAATGATTTGCACATTTATTAACAGATGTTGAAGACTGTTTAAGATTGACTAATTCTTGGAGTAATTTTCCTATGATCAACTTGATGTTTTGGTGGCATACACCTGATTCGTGGGTTATGAGGTAGTATTGATTCGGGTTAGCACCAACGAATGTCCAAGTTCCTCTGATGATTCCTTATTGTTGGAATTTCCCCGACGTCAAGTACTGACTTGCAGTTAAAATTGTTTGTTCAGAAATGGTAATTTTAATGCGACACTCATGCAAGTTTTGAAAAGAATTTATTTGAATGATGTGATAATGTGTGACAAGTGGACCATGAGTCCAAATGTAATGCTGATTTAGCAACTTAAAGTGTGAAAGACACAACGAGAATAATGACATCGATGTTGAAGATTAGCAAATCTTTAGGAGTCATTTTACGCAATTTTGCTGTAATATGCTTTCGGAAATAACCCTACCTCAATTAGGTCTTTTGAGGGTTGTAACGTGGCTTGGTTCATGGTTATTGAAACAAAAGGATATAAGGCTCAAATTTTATTTTAACCCGCCCCTTCTTCATGATGATCTCCAATCCTACGTTCAATTAATTCGACACACACTTACTCTTACGAGATTTCAGCAGTGTAAGATCTTTTTGAAATGACAGTCACTTTTTCGCTCTTTATGGATGTTGGTGACCTTTTGATTTGGATATGGTGGTCACTAAATCTTGTTTTTATTTTGTTGAGGGTTTTCGTGACCTCTTTTAATTTTTTTCTTGATCCCTAAGTTTTGCCTGAACCACCTTTTTCGAAGTTTTAGTCCATCGAGATTGCCCCAGTTTTTTTTGCCTAAGTCGCCTTATCAGGTGTTCGACTTAGCGGGCTCTTTTTTATTGATTTCCTTTTTTAGAATGTGACTTCCAAGTCGTTGGTCATTGAAGAATAATCGTCATAACCTTTGGATTTGCATGGTTCCTTCTACACTTCAGGATATGTGCGAAGAACATCATGCGGTTGATCCACAAACGGGATGCTTCGTCTTGTAATTTGAATGTGTAGTCAGATTAACTGAACACTACCCTGCCCCAGGTTTAATGTAAGGTTTTTTAGATCCGAAAGAAACTCCTACTTCTAGGCTCGAAGTGGTTGACTAGGGATTAACTCCTTATCTCTCCAGTGTTTGGGGATTTGAAACAATGCCTGTACATCATTAGTAGGATTTTATCCGAAAGCATATAGTCAGCAATTATGGGTAACTTGTTTTCGTCATCCTCCCTCAAATCTTTGCTAAAAAAAAAGTTATGGTAAAGAAAAGTGAATGGGAGAAACCCTGATGCATTTTTTTGTTTTTGATATAAGAGAAGAAAAATGAGCGAATGCGAGATAATTAATTCAAAACATGCATCATTACTTCATCAATATTACCATTTAAAACAACAATGTTTAAACACAAGCAGCTTTTAACAACAAAGAAACTACAAATGCAAAAATAGAAACAAATCAGTCCAACAATTGCCAATGTTGAGGATGTCTTCCTGCTTTGCTAAAACTATCATAGCTTCCACAAGTTGGTCTAGCTGATTTTATATTAAGTCAACATATCCTCTTAATGCAATGTGATTTTGCTCCAATGGATCCATGGTTTTTCAAGAGCTTCTTCAAGTCTGATATGAGTATCGGGAAACCAACTGCAGGCTATGGACGAAGGGTGGATGAGTTTTTTTGTATATATTTTGTATGAAAGGTGATATGCAATGCATGACGATTGCAGATGCAATGATATGTGTATGAGTTGTAGTGACATGTTTAGGATCACAGGTTCAAAGTGTTTTCAGATAGATCAAAATAAAGGGTAAATGATAGGTATCTCTGATTAATGGGACCCCATGGGTAGGCTCTACAGTTGGTAAGTTCCTAGAGTCACGGATATTTCTTGAGAACATCACTGCCGTGACGAAGACTCGTCAGACAATAGTATCCTTAAGAAGATCTCGTCTAGGTGAAGTCTTTGTATTATCCCAACAAGGAAAACTCCATGAGGATTCTACTACACGACTCTCGAGTCCAAGGTTCTAACAAGGTTCTCAGAGTCATAGATCGAGGTTGGAAATATTACTGTAAGGTAATAATACGTCCAAGGGATCTCATCTGATTGGGGCTTTCGTATTAACCCAATAAGTCTGGGACTTTTCAGGTCGATACTACATAACCACCGGATGTAGTGGGTTAAAAGGTCCCTAGAGTCATTGATCCAACTTGAAAATACTATCGCCGTGACGAAGACTCGTCGGACAATAATATCTCAAGAGAATCTCCTCTAGGCGGGGTCTTCGTTTCTTCCCAACAAGGAAGACTCCTTGTGGGCGCCCACTACGCGACCACCAACTTAATCTTATGGTTTTTCTCAGACTCGGGTAGAGAGCCTATCTCACAAAGTATCACCAACCAGAGAACCCCAAATAAGACATAGTCAATAAATCACAATATAATAATTATGACAGAATAATAATAGCAGAATAAAAAAATAACAGACAAACAAACAAGATTAACACACAATACAGAAACTCAACTAAATTAGGCTTCACTCTCTTTTGCTTGGAGCTGTCCCCAGCAGAGTCGCCATCTGTCGCATCTCGAAAAATACGATTCCTCGCGATGGTCGCGGAAAAAATTATGTTCGAACAGAGTCGCCACCGAACTTTATTTATCCCAATAAAGGGATAGGGAAATATCGATAAAACCTTTAGGTAATGGAATAATGGTCGTCGCAACCATATTCGGGTTCGGGAGTGGATTACGTAAGGGGAAGGTATTAGCACCCCTTACGTCCGTTGTACTCAACGGGAACCTTTTAGCTCTAAAGTGTGTTCGAGTGTTAATTTATGTTTGTTTGTTATCTTTGGGTTATAAAATATCGAAAATAGAAATGGATGAGAACCTCAGAAAGGAGAAAGGGGAGGTTTTTTATTAGTGTGCTCGCGAAGATACAACAATCTCCTGCCTACGTATCCTTATGGTATAATAAGGAAATCAGAGCATTCGTAGTTCGGGGAAACTACGGTTGGTTGGTATTTTTATTAATGAAAAATTGTTTAGATCGCATCCTAAAGGCTAAACGTTGGCTTGTCTACTCTCGGCGGAGGCTTAAGCGCTAGTTTGTTGTGCGCATTAGAAAGGATTAAATAGTGTTCTTTCTGAAAAGAGTTTTTGGTCACACGGGGGCGACAAGTTGGATTAATATGTTGGATATTTTGTTTGACTGGTTTCGATCGCACGAGGGTGAGAAAGGATAAACTTGGTAGGTTAAGATATTTTTGGTTGGATGACGATTACTCGGATAGTCGAGTGAGACAACTCGTATCCTAATAGTCGGGAAAGGGAATAGAAGACTCTAGACCACTTTCTTTTTCATCCTTAATTATAGGAAAGATTTGATAATAGTTAAGGTGCTTTGGACGGATGACGAATACTCGGATAATCGAGTAAGACAACTCGTATCCTAATAATCGGGAAAGGGAATAGAAGACTCTAGACCGCTTTCTTTTTCATCCTTAGTTGTAAAAGGATTTAATGAAGATTAAGGTGTTTTGAAAGGATGACGAAATACTCGGATAGTCGAGTAAGACAACTCGTATCCTAATAATCGGGAAAGGGAATAGAAGACTCTAGACCACTTTCTTTTTCATCTCAGTGATTATGAAAATAGGTATATGTATGGTTGATGTATTTTAGAATAAACGACAAGTACTTGAATGGATGAGTAAGACAACTCATATCCAAGCATTTGAGAAGAGGAATTGAAAACTCAAGACCATCTCCCTTTTCGTATGGTTTATTATGAAAATGATTTGATTAAGTTATATGTTTGTAAAAAATGACAATTGTTCGACTGACCGAGTAAGAGAACTCGTATTCAAACAATTGAGGAGAGAAGTTGAAGACTCAAAGTCATCTCCTTTTTCATTTAGCTTATTATGAAAATAATTTGATTTAATCGGGTTTAGAAGTTTGTAGAGGAACGACAATTATTTGAATAACCAAGAGAACTTGTATTCAAATAGTCGTGGAGAAAAAAATTTAAGACTCAAAGTTATCTCCCTTTTAGTTTCTTGTTGTAAAAGGATTTGATTTGTTTGTGCTTAAATGAATTAGAAATGACGACCATTTGACTAACCGAGTAAGAAAACTCGTATTCAAATAATCGAGGAGAGGAGTTGAAAACTCAAAACCATCCCCCTTTTCATTTTCAAATGAAGTGTTGTTTTAAATGTGATTAAGTATTTTAATTTAACTTTCGATGTCGGATCGAGGTTTTAAAATTTGTGTTCTTATGAATGAATTGAATTAATTAAAATCGAATAAGTCTCATTGTAAGAAGGCCCAAGAGTAAGCCATGTGAGGTTGATGGCGATGCTTTTACAAGCGATCGACTTACATAGGTGTTTTGAAAAATGGACTCGACTTTGAATCGAGAGGTTCTATTTGTTTTAAAAATTGGTTTGAATTGATGGCATGGGAATTATAATCTTTTTGTATTTTTAAGTCTTTATTATTTTTAGGTTCATTTTAAGATGAGATGAAGAATGTACAATGATATATCATAAAGCGAAGTAAAGTAAATACACAAAAATAAATAGATATTATAAGCGGGATTTAAAAAATTAGTTGTTAATTGCGGAAATTAAAAAAAATTAGAGTTAATCGTTAAATGTTAGGTGTTAGTTGAAATCAACATGAAATAACCAAGAGAATTACAATAAAATATTAAATCTAAAACAAATAACTAAAGTTTAAACAACTAATAAAAGTATCATTAAATTAAAACTCAAAACAATATTAAACTATCGAAAATCTCAATTCTAAACTATTATCCAAAATATTAATTTTAAAATATTAACAAAGTTAAATTTTAAAATCATTCTAAATTAAATTAAAATTCTAAAATAAATCTAAATCACAAAAGAATTCTAATTAATCTATAATTATTTCTAAATAAAAAATTATCTAATTAAATCCTAAAATATTAACAAAAATTAAATTTTAAAATCATTCTAAATTAAGTTAAAATTCTAAAACAAATCTAAATCACAATAGAATTCTAATTAATCTATAATTATTTCTAAATAAAAAAAATTATCTAATTAAATCCTAAAATATTAACAAAGATTTAAATTTTAAAATCATTCTAAATTAAACTAAAATTCTAAAAATAAATCTGAATCATAATAGAATTCTTAATCTCTAATTATTTCTAAATAAAAAATTATCTAATTAAATTCTAAGATATTTTCCAATTAAATTCTAAAATCATTCTAAATTAAACTAAAATTCTAAAATAAATCTAAATCACAATAGGATTCTAATTAATCTACAATTATTTCTAAAAAAAAATATCTAATTAAATCCTAAAATATTAACAAAGATTTAAATTTTAAAATCATTCTAAATTAAACTAAAATTCTAAAAATAAATCTAAATCATAATAGAATTCTAATTAATCTACAATTATTTCTAAATAAAAAATTATATTTCCAATATTTCTAAATCCAACTCTTCAAAAAGTTCAGACAAGTTCAAGCAAGCCAACACAAGGCATCAAAACAATCATCAACTTCCATCAATCATAAAACAGAAATGAAATATGATAAATGAATGGGATCAAAACCATAATGACCTATAATGTGTCTACAATTCACATGTCAAATTTCACACTCATCCAATTAACGACCAGAATTTCACAAAGCAAATACCAACATGTATCACAAAAAAATCAACAAATGACCAAACAGGGGAGAAAATTCCAATCAAATAGGAAATGCCATCAATAAATCCATAAAAATTCTCATGTGTTCTTAACATACATATTCTCAATCATGCAAAAATTTGGCTCAATACAATGTCCACAAGCACATCAAATAAAATCATGAAATTCACCAAGCATGGTGTGACACAAATTGTCACACCTCTAATCAAAAATTCATATCTCATCAACCAGGGA
Organism: Lathyrus oleraceus; assembly: GCF_024323335.1. Classification (NCBI taxonomy): domain Eukaryota; kingdom Viridiplantae; phylum Streptophyta; class Magnoliopsida; order Fabales; family Fabaceae; genus Lathyrus; species Lathyrus oleraceus. The sequence continues at coordinate 44,334,045 of NC_066584.1, read as the reverse complement.
TCCAAAAACTGCAAACCATACATCAAAATCACCAGCAAAGAGTCCAGAACATGCACAAATAATTTCAAGCATTTCTATGGAAGCATCATCATTTTATGAAGGAAATGGTAAAACATACACATGAAGCATACATCCAAACAATCCCTAGGCATTTTATTTTTTCGCACGTGTACAAAAATCATAAAAATCACCATTAAAAACTACACATCACAAGGAGAATAATGCAAAAAACCTCACAAAATTTGGACAAGAAATGAATTAGATATGGATTTTTGAAGTTCATGCATCAAAATGAAATGGAAATGAGAAAAAGAAAATGAAATAAACATGAATTAATATCAGAAATGGCATTTTTGTAATTTTTTGCAACGTGACCAAAACGACGCCGTATTCATTTATTCAGTGGCGCGTTCTCATTGGCTCTGGCTAGCGGGAAACAGAAGATTCAAAATGGAAAGGAAAAAAATGGATCAAACGTGTACTGTAGCGCGTTCTTCATCAAGAACATCTCAAAATTTCCAGAAATTGATCATGAACTTTTTCTCACCAAAATAAACATGCCATACATCAATGAAACCGTCTGAACACGCACATCACGAATATGCAATTAGTTTGACCTAAATCTAAACATATTAACCGGATCGAGCAAAAGAAGATATGCACATCAAACTTCTAATCACGATATCTCTCTCTACACTCAACCAAATCCAGAACCACAAGCAGCATGATAATCTACGTTAAAAGATCTATAAAAACCATATGACAATTCAAGCAATGGTTGAGATCGAGATTTTACCTCTTGGAGATGGCAGATGTTGAATCGCGCTTTTCCAGGTGCAAGAAGGTGAAACAGATGAAGATCGAAGCTATGGAAGATGATTGGAACACGTGCCTCAGCTCAACAATGCTCCAGATGCAAGAATTATGAAATTGCCATGGTAGATCAAACTTCCAACAGTCCAAATTCAGCAAGCTTTGGCCACGAGTTTGTTGAAACAGTTCATCAACACCACTTGTAGAGTATGGATCAAACAAAAACCAACGAGATTGATGAAGAATTTGATGAGAATTGTGGAAAAAAGTGTGAAGAAATTTTGGAGAATTGAGAGGTTTTTGGAGGGAAAAGTAGTTAGATCTTGAAATGTGAAAAGTGATTATGATATTCTGTTATGATTAACCTCTTATACCACATACTAATCCACTTTTTAACCCCAATTAGCAAAATTGAAAGTGATTAGCAAAATGAGTTTTCAATTGAAATGGCCAAAATAGCCTTTTCCAAATTAAGCAATGTAACAGTGCAATGACAGTTCAAGCAAGTCTAAAATGGTGTATGTGATATGTTGGAATGAGCTTTTTGTGCCAAAACCATGTATTTTGAAATTTCACCTATTTTCCCACCAATTTTTCAAATAATCCACTTGAAAAATGACTTTTTGCCATGATTATTTTTTATGAAATTTGATGATGCATCATGAAAGTGCAGGTGAAATGGGGTTTGCTCAAAGAAAGATCATCCAATTTGGCCATTCCATGTGAAAGTTATGCCACTTTGAATTTAGGCATTTTTGGAAAATGATTTGATCATATCTTGCCAACCACACATGAGAAATTCATGTTATTGGACTTTTTGGAAAGGTGAGAGCAAGATCTACAACTTTCATGTTGAACAAAATTTTATTTGAAGCATTTTTGCACACGTAATTTTGAGGTGAAAAACTTTCCATTTTTGGAAACTTTCATTACAAGTCACTTTCCATTTTTGGAAAGTTTTCTCCTGACTTTATTTTCTCCATTCTTGATGTTTGAAATGTCAAATGAAACTTGTTTCAACATGAATGAAGTGTATCCAACCCTCTCCCACCTCTAAATCCATCAATCCTGGCACAGTTGACCACAATTGACTTTTCTGACTGATAGATGAATTTGGCTATGCATTGATCCAGTTGAGCCCCAATCCTCTGATGAAATGGCTCAAGGATGAAACCCTAGCTTCCATAAGCTCAATATAATCACATGATGACCCCCATATCCATTGTAGACCCCATCTCCTTGCCAAGCCCTGATTGGCCCAATGCAACTGATTAGGGTTTACCAGTGGTCAAAACCCTAATCTCAAGGTATCTGATCAATCTCTTGAATCTCTTGATGATAACAAGACCATGATGATGATGATGTATCATTTCAACCAAGATGAAGATCAATCTCCTTTGAGAACCATGAAACCCTAATTTGAACCACCACCCTCAGATGGCTAATGATCCAGTCCATTCAATGAAACCCTAGCTTGCATCCCAACCTCTTCATCTTCTGATCAAGACCTAGGAGGATGACTTGCTCCATGTTACCACATGATATGCAATTATGCAATGCCTAATGACCTAAGAAATGCAATGCAAAATGTTAAACTAGTCCCAAGAGAGGAGGGCAAATTTTGAGGTGTTATAGTTAGACAAGGTAGAGAAGAAGAAGAGCTGGAAAGATCAAAGGATCTTTGATCTAATTCAATTGTCAAGATTTGGCCCTAAGTACAATGCCAACATGATTATCCCAACTCTTTTCTTTTGTGAGGGCTCGAGATTTGGCTCCAAGATTTGGCTCCCTATATGAAGCTTTTGGGCTTTCTGCATCTGGCCTAAAATCCATAACTGTCTCAAACCCAAATCAAAGTTTATGGTCTCTGGCCATATGTGGATTCTGCAATTGTGGCTTAATGCCACTTTTGAACATTATTTGAAATTTACTATTCCTTATGGATTAACAAAACAAATTGAATCAAGGCGAGTCAATGCTACTAGACTGGCTCTTATTACTCTAGAAGATATTGGTCTCTCGACCAACGTAACCTTAAAAAATGTTTTCTCTTATATGTAGATCGTGCCTCCATCGACTATTCTATGGCCCCCTTCATTTGTCAAAGTCATGGTCCAAATTGGTTTAAGAGATAATATCCACCTCTTTCTCCTAAACACCAATCTGAGTCTCTTGACATATGAACAACCTTTTTTTTCATTTTCTTGAACCCCAAAAATTTCTTTCGCGCAAATGATCCCAGATCATTGCATTTGAACCCCGACATCTTGTTTGCCAAATAATGAACCCCATTCTCCATTTTGAACCCCAGTCGCCTGACGATAACTTGCGATCGCCATTGTGAACCCCGATCTCCAGAAAACACCTCGTGTCTCCTTTTCTCCATTTGGACCCCGCTCTCCAGAAAATGCCTTAACACTTCCCTTTCTGCGTTTGAATCCCGTTCTCCAGAAAATGCCTCAACATTTCCCTTTCTCCATTTGAACCCCGTTCTCCAATTTCTCGTGATAATTCCGCTGGCAACGTCGGAAATAACACCAAACACCACTCTGAGGGCGACATATCAGAGGGTACACCTTCACAAAAGGAAGGTAACATGTGCATCTCTTCCTCAGAAGACACCCCTAACGACCTCCATTGGCCTCAGCCCAAGTCTAAGGTGACACATGAACAGAAGACAATCCTGAGGACCTCATCCCGGATATAATCTTCAACTCCAATCTCCATTTGGACCCCGATCTCCAGAAAATGTCTCAACATTTCCTTTTCTCCATTTGAATCCCGCTCTCCAGAAAATGCCTCAACATTTCCCTTTCTCCATTTGAACCCCGATAGTCGCACTGATCGCGTAACGTCCTTTGATTCCATTTCCATCTCTGTTCGACGGAAAATTTCCTCCAGTATCGCACTACTGGGGGACATTGCTGATCTGACATCATGATGCTAAACTCCGCAGAGTAACATCTTCACCATCCGGCAAAACCAAAACCTCAAACGGTAACCGCGGCTTAAGTCGCGCTGATCGCGTAGTATTTCCATCTCTGTCTGACGGAAAAATTTCCTCCAGTATCGCACTACTGGGGAACACCTTTGATAAAAACGGTGCCAAACTCCTCGGAGCAACACCTTCACCTCTGGGCAACCACTTCTCCAACGGTAACCACGGTCTGAGACTAGCTCATGCTTGCAATATGATGCATGATTGATTTTTCTGCGTAATGTTCCATACTCATGGAAATGCTACGCGATTTATTATGCAATATGCTATGCTTATTCTTCATGATGAATGTATAAAAAAAACATCCCCCTCAAGGGACTCTTCTGAGGAGCTCGAGACACTCTGCTGAGGAACTCGCCAATACTCCGATTCCACCCTGCTGGGGAATTGTACTGTTGCTGGGAAAAAACACCCCTTGCTGGGGAAAAACCTCCTTTGTACCCGATCCGCTCGAGGAATTGTCGGGGATGGAACCACCAATGCACTCCGTGGGGATACATCAGTCTTGACTAGCTGGGGATATCAATCCCGACTCTGCTTTGGAGACCACCGCACACAGATACTTCCGTTGGGGAAATAGTCACCTTCAGGCCTGGCGACTGGGGAAGCATCAATCTAAAACCTGCTGGGGATAACCATCCTGACCCTGCTAGGGAAACCACAGACCTTGTTGGGGAATTAGTCCTCACGACTCTGCTTGGGGATATACATCCCTACTTGTCTGGACCTTTTCTGCTCCATCATCTTGCATTCCCAATCGCTCCGCGCTCGACGGAAAGCGAACTCCTGGGACTTATACAGACTTTTCAATTTTCAGACTTTGAAGAGTCTTCTTGATTAATTCCAAGGATCGTCGTACGTCTCACCGTCGTCTTTTCATCGCTTCCATTCCTCCGTCCCTGATTGGACTCCATGGGGATTTGTTTTGTCAAAAGCCTCCACATCACAACCTGAAAGTGAGTGAAAATATCTAACAGTACCTGCAAAAGAGATCGTTAGATAAAAACGTGCCCCAGGCGTGTCAAGATTTCAACACTTGGGCCACTCAACCTTCCGAATAAGATTTCCAATTTTCAATCTTATAAACATGCATCGGAAGGGACCTGTATGTCTTAAAATGCAAGATTCTTTATCACAATAATTGGATGTTTTTGCAATCAAAGCGGTAATGAAAAACAAAAACAAAGTTATTTGACTGAATATGCATTTTATTGATTGAAAAGTGTGACTCAAATTGAGCAATACAAAGGAAGCAATTCCTGAAAAGAGGTAATTGCGCACAAAAGGAAAAATCTATCCTAATGGCAATGTGAAACTCGTGATCTCATCGAGTTCCAACTCGGTTACACCCCATATGTCCTCAGACTCTCCGTGCTTTCTGCCTTCTGAACAAGACAATTCCAACTGATCCCTACCGGGTATTATCCATGATGCTTTAACCAAAGCGCAAACGATCATGCCAGACGCAGTTGTTCGTTTCAATCCCTCTTTTGCCTGGACCGCCCTTTCGGGTTTTCAGTCCACCGGGATACCCTTTCTTGCCCAAGTCGCCTTTTCCGGTTTTCGACTTGCCGGGTGTACAGTTTTTCATTTTATCCCTAATTTTTGCCCGAACCTTTCTTCTGTTTTTTGGTTCGCCGGGATGCCTTTTTTTGCCTGGACTATTTTATTCTTTTCGTCCAGCGGGTCTCTTTATACGAAGTATTTTTTAACTGCGTCTGCATTCACAGGGGATGGAAAATCTTCGCCATCCATGGTCGTTAACAACAAGGCTCCGCCAGAGAAAACCTTCTTGACCACGAACGGACCTTCATAATTGGGTGTCCATTTGCCCCTTCGATCGTTTTGAGGAGGAAGGATCCTTTTCAGCACCATATCACCTACGTGATATACCCGAGGTCGTACCTTTCTGTCAAAAGCACGCTTCATCCATTGCTGGTACAACTGCCCATGACAGATGGCTGCCAGCCTCTTTTCCTCAATCAGGCTCAACTCTTCATACCGGGTCCTCACCCATTCAGCCTCCTGCAATTTCACGTCCATCAGGACTCTCAACGAGGGAATTTGGACCTCAACTGGTAGCACGGCTTCCATCCCATATACTAGTGAGAAAGGAGTTGCCCTAGTAGACGTGCGCACCGACGTTCGATACCCATGCAATGCGAACGGCAACATCTCATGCCAGTCTTTATAGGTTACCACCATTTTCTGCACAATCTTCTTTATATTCTTGTTGGCTGCCTCAACCGCCCCATTCATCTTCGGACGATAGGGAGAAGAATTGTGATGCTCAATTTTGAATTCCCGGCACAATTCTGCCATCATCTTATTGTTCAAATTAGAACCATTATCAGTAATGATTCTCTCGGGAACCCCATATCTGCAAATGATGTCTCTCTTGAGAAACCTGGAAACAACCTGCCTCGTCACGTTCGTGTAAGAGGCTGCTTCTACCCACTTGGTGAAGTAATCAATAGCCACCAATATGAACCGATGCCCATTCGAAGCCGTAGGCTCAATCTTCCCGATCATATCAATGCCCCACATAACGAACGGCCATGGGGACGACATTAAGCTCAACGGATTTGGAGGCACGTGCACCTTGTCAGCATAAATCTGGCATTTATGACACTTCCGCACGAAATTGAAACATTGGGCCTCCATTGTCATCCAGTAATAACCTGCCCTCAGCAACTTCTTCACCATTGCATTCCCACTGGCATGGGTACCGAACGATCCTTCGTGAACCTCTTTCATCATTTGGCTCGCTTCTCTATCATCAACACATCTGAGCAAGACCCAATCAAAATTCCGCTTATACAAAACCCCATCCTTATTCAGGTAGAACACCATGGCCAACCTCCGCAGAGTCTTTCGGTCCTTCTTCGATGCTCCCTCAGGATACTCTTGAGTCTCTAGATAGCACTTGATATCGTAATACCACAGCTTCTCATCATCAGGCGCTGTATCAACAGCAAACACATAAGCCGGTCTATCCAGACGACCTACCTCCACACTGGGAAACTGATTCCACCTCTGCACCTTAATCAAGGCAACCAGAGTGGCCAAAGCATTAGCCAAAGGATTCTCCTCTCTAGGCACATGATGCATCTTCACCTTGGTGAAAAACGTCAACAATCTCCTCGTATAATCCCGATACGGAACTAAATGAGACTGATGCGTATACCATTTTCCGTTAACTTGATTTACAACCAGAGCTGAATCTCCATATATGACGAGGTTCTTGATCCTCAAATCAATCGCCTCCTCAATCCCCAATATACAAGCTTCATATTCAGCCACGTTGTTGGTGCACTCAAATGTTAGCCGGGCAGCAAAAGGAATATGGGATCCTCTCGGCGTAACCAAAACAGCACCAACACCGCTACCATTCACATTAACGGCCCCATCAAACATCAGAATCCATTCGGATTCAGGGTCCGGCCCCTCCTCCGGGATCGGTTCCTCACAATCTTTCGATTTGAGAAACATGATGTCCTCATCAGGGAATTCAAACTTCATCGGTTGATAATCATCAATGGGTTGCTGGGCGAGGTAATCAGACAATACACTCCCCTTGATCGCCTTCTGAGAGGTATACTGAATATCATATTCTGTCAAAATCATTTGCCACCTCACAACCCGTCCGGTCAATGCTGGCTTCTCAAAAATGTACTTGATTGGATCCATCTTGGAAATCAATAAAGTGGTATGAACCAGCATATACTGCCTTAGTCGGCGAGCAACCCAGACCAAAGCACAACAAGTTTTCTCGAGCAGTGAATACCTTGTTTCACAGTCGGTAAACTTTTTGCTAAGGTAGTATATGGCATGCTCTTTTCGACCAGACTCGTTATGCTGCCCCAATACACACCCCATAGACCCCTCGAGGACTGTCAGGTACAAGATTAACGGTCTTCCCTCCACAGGAGGCATCAGAATCGGAGGCTCCTGCAAATACTCTTTTATCTTTTCAAATGCCGCTTGGCAATCATTATTCCACCTGACCGTTTGATCTTTTTTCAACAACTTGAATATAGGTTCACACGTGGCCGTTAGGTGAGATATGAACCGTGAAATGTAGTTCAATCTACCTAAGAAACCACGAACCTCCTTCTCTGTTCTCGGTTCAGGCATGTCTCTTATTGCTTTTACTTTAGCAGGATCAACCTCGATTCCTTTCTCGCTTACAATGAACCCCAGCAATTTATCGGACCGCACTCCGAACGTGCATTTGTTCGGATTCAACCTCAGTCTGAACTGTCTCAGCCGGTCGAACAACTTGGCCAGATCTACCAAGTGCCCCTCCTCTGTTTGGGACTTTGCTATCATGTCATCAACATAGCATTCAATTTCATGATGAATCATATCATGAAACAAAGTCACCATGGCCCTCTGATAAGTAGCACCGGCGTTCTTGAGACCAAATGGCATCACCTTGTAACAAAAGGTACCCCACGGTGTAATGAACGTTGTTTTCTCCATATCATCTGGCGACATTTTGATTTGATTATAGCCAGAAAAGCCATCCATGAAGGAAAACACCGAGAATTGAGCTGTATTGTCTACCAACACATCAATGTGAGGTAATGGAAAATCATCTTTTGGGCTAGCTCTGTTCAGATCTCGGTAGTCCACACACATTCTTACCTTACCATCTTTCTTCAGGACTGGCACGATGTTTGCAACCCACGGCGGATAATTAGTGACAGCAAGGAAACCAGCATCCCACTGCTTCTGCACCTCTTCTTTAATTTTCATCGCCATGTCAGGTCGAGTTCTACGCAACTTCTGCTTCACTGGAGGACAATCTGCTCTCAACGGTAGCTTATGCACAACGATATCGGTATCCAACCCTGGCATATCTTGATAAGACCAGGCAAAGATGTCGACATATTCTTTCAAAAATGCTACCATTCTGCTCTTGACACTTTCCTCCAAAGCAGCCCCGATTTTCACCTCTTTCTTGACCTCGTCGGTACCCAGATTCACCGTTTCAATCTGCTCTTCATGCGGCTGAATCACCTTCTCCTCTTGTTTCAACAACCTGGCTAATTCCCCTGGCAGTTCACAATCTTCTTCGTCTTCTTCTTCAGCATGATAGATCGGACTGTCGAAGTCATACGAGGGTGTAACAGGATTGTTATCAATGAGATCCGGAGAATGATCGCATCTGCATGAATGTGGATTCATGCATTGCTTAGAACCGGTGTGAGACAAATTGAAAAAGAAAAATGAAAACATTGCCATTTTTATTTTGTTTTTATTAAACTGCAAAAATAAATGAAAACAGGGAACACCGTTTTTAACTGAAAAACATCCTTTTATTGATGATGCAAATTTGCAAATTTAAACATGAGGTGACCCTTACAATGAACCACTACGTGTCGGGCAACACGTATGACTTTCATGCAAATAAAATCAAAACAAGAAAAATATTACTCTTCCAGCAGAGTGACCCGGATGATCTTTTCAGCCTTCCAGTTCTGGATTCCCATCCCTGGTGCGCACGACTTTATCCATTGGTCTATTTCGCAGTCGCTATCAGCTTCCTCACTCATCATGCAGATGTGATCCGGATCCAACATTCCGGCACTAGTGAAGGTGACTGACGTACGGCGTCCTCTTCCTTGTCCTGAGCCTCGGCCCGGCTGATACCCCTCTCCGAAGCGGTCTTTCTTTGCAGAGATATCCATCATTCTGCCCCAACCAGGAGCCTCTCCACTCTTCACCACCTCAGCGGCCTGTTTGTACGAAGCAATGGACGGTTTCTCTTCTTCCTTTGCAAACAGAGCATTCTCCACCTTAACGGTTTCGAATGCTTGACTCGGGGTCTCCCATATCTCGCCGTCCATTTCAACGTATTTAAATGAGGACAGGTGGCTGACAAAGATGTCCTCCTCTCCGCAGACGGTGACAACCTGTCCTTCCCAAACGTATTTCAGCTTTTAGTGCAAAGTCGAGGTCACTGCTCCAGCAGCATGAATCCACGGCCTACCCAACAAGCAACTGTATGCCGGCTGAATATCCATGACATAGAAAGTCGACTTGAACACCTCCGGGCCTATCTTTACAGGAAGCTCAACCTCTCCAAACACGGCCCGCTTTGACCCATCAAACGCCCTCACTATCAAATCAGTGGGAGTCAGAATCAGCCTGTCACAATTCAGCTTAGCCAGAGCCTTCTTTGGCAACACATTTAATGAGGAGCCGGTATCAACCAGCACATGCGAAAGCACGGCTCCTTTACACTCCATTGCAATGTGTAATGCCCGATTATGATTCCTCCCATCCACAGTCAGGTCCATGTCTGTAAAACCTAGCCCATGGCTGGCATGCACATTAGACACGACCGTTTCCAACTGGTTTATAGTTATCTCTTGAGGAACATAGGCTTTCTTCAAGATCTTCATCAAAGCCTCTCTATGCCCCTCAGAGCTTAACAGCAACGACAGAATCGATATCTTGGAGGGAGTCTGCTGCAGATGGTCAACAAGCTTGTACTCGGATTTCTTGATGATTCTTAAGAATTCTTCTGCATCATCATCAAGCTTCTCTTCCGACCCAACCGGCGTCGGTGTCACTACTGGAGTACTATCACCAACCACTGCTTTCCCTTTTGCCCTGGCTAAAGCCTCGGCCTTTTCTTTTTTCTCTTTTTCTCCTTCTCCTCCCCTCAAGGCATCTGGTGCAAACAACCTCCCACTGCGAGTGAAACCACTGGGACCGACATTATCCACCTTTGAAACGGTGGTTTCACTTGCAGTCTGGTCTTCCACCTTCTCACCATTGCAGTATACCTCTCCACCATAACGCCATGGCACAACATCATCTTTGTCATACGGAATTGGTCCGGGTACCGTGATGGTAATTGGAGCCGCTTCCGCCAGATTAGACAAATCCACCGGATCAAAATAAATTGTTATGGTGGAGACCTTTTCCTTTCCCATATCAACCTTCTCAATCAGAATACTTCCATCGTCCATCAAACCCTGGACAGTCCTCCTCAACAATGAACACCCATTCTGAACAACAGTGCACTCAGCACAATCAATACCGCAGCCCGGGTGAACCCCATTCAACATCAACTGCCGTTTGACCTCAGCCAGAGGAGTCTTCAACTGATCAACAGTAGACAGCCCAACCCTACTTTCCTCCGAAATAGCATTCACCCCCCTTTGACCATGCGTGGGCATGGGATTAGCATTGACGTTGGGAGATGGTGCAAAGTTGATAGCTTTCGAATCCACCAGGTCTTGAACTACGTGCTTAAAAGCTTTGCAGTTCTCTACGTTATGCCCGGGAGCACCTGAATGGAATTCGCACTTTGCATTCTCATCATAATTGGCTGGCCTTTGATCAGGTCTCAAAGGTGCCAAAGTCCTGAGTTGTACCAGCCCCAAATCCATCAACTTCTTCAACAAAAAGGAATAGGTTACAGGAGGCCTGTCAAAATGTCGATCATTCATCCTCCCCTGCACCTGGTAACCAGCCCTCTGAGGCCTCTGTTGAAATGGTTGTCTTTGTTGTTGAGGTTGTTGCTGTTGCTGCTGCTGTGCAGGCTGATTGTCAGCAGGAATAGTTACTGCAGCAGTGTGTTGGAAGTAACGATCCCTACTGGGTCCCCTATGTGCATACACCGCACTAGTATCGCCTTCTTTCTTCCTCTGGCCATTACTGAAAGGCTTCTTCGACCCAGACGACGAAGCATTGCCACCCTGTATTTTTCCAAGCTTCAACCAGCTCTCTATTCTTTCCCCAGCCACAACTATATCCGAAAAGTTGGTCACCGGACAACCAACCATCCTCTCAGCATATGCCCCCTGTAGGGTCCCCATAAAGAGATCAGACATCTCTCTGTCCACAAGTGGAGGTTGCACTCTGGCAGCCAACTCCCTCCATCTCTGAGCGTATTCTTTAAACCCTTCGCTATTCTTCTGAGACATACCCTGCAGCTGGGTACGACTCGGGGCCATATCAGCGTTGAACTGATACTGTTTAAAGAATGCGTCCCCAAGATCTTGCCAATTCTTAACATCTGAGGACTTGAGCTTGGTGTACCACTCCAGTGAGCCTCCGGACAGGCTGTCCTGGAAGAAATACATCCACAGCTTTTGATCCATCGTGTATGCAGAGATCTTACGGACAAACGCCTGCAAATGAGTTTCGGGGCAGGAACTCCCATTATACCGATCAAACGTGGGCGCCTTAAATTTCTGCGGGATCACAATCCCCTCTACCAGCCCCATGTTCGACATGTTAACCACCCCAGGAGTGGCATAGCTCTCCAAGGCCCTGATCTTTTCAGCCAGCAGCTGAATCTCTTTGCTCTGTGGTGGGGCACCGTATTGACCGAACGGTTCGTTGTGCATCGAGAACTGATCGGCCTCTCTGTCCTCCTCTCTGTCATCATCAACACCGAAGAAAGGCGGGAAAAGACTGTCCTTCAAGTTCTGACCCGGTTGACCACCAGCAGCACCAAAATCGGTAACATTATTCACTATACCCACGGTTGTCCTCTTACCGCCATCTCGAGAACCACCCAGCCCCTGGTTGGAGACACCATCCAGGTTGACACCACTATTTGCCGCTGAAGCCCGCTCGAGCTTCTCAACTTTATCAGCTAGAGCCTTCTGACCAACTGCAAAACCTTGCATGATGTTGATCAGCTCGTTCATCTTGTCTTTCAGCTCGAGGATATCTGTGTTCGGGAGATCCATTAGTCTGGGAGTATTACGTCGCGTGAAATATCTGTGCGGACGGGTTGAGTGCAAAGGTACAACTCTGCGAGCACGAGCAATGATTCCTGAAACAATCAAGCACGTTAGCAACAGATACCTGCAAAATAAAGCACAAGTTATTATGATCATGTATGAATGCAGTGTTTATCCACATGAGGAACACTTGGTCTCTCGATCCCGATTTCATCGAGATAGATAATAATCCGGCAGCAATATTCTGACATTCATCATTTGATTTCGTCATACAGATCAGAGATATATGATTTAGCAAAATTCCCCCAACCATGTGTGTGTGCTGTGTGAGTGCATACGGGAAAGCAAATAAAGCTTGAAGATCAACCACTGAATGAAAATAACCATCACATAGCAAAATGCACAATAAGTGCCACAGTCATACATCAAATCAGATACAGATTTCCAGAATCGGGAAAGAAATACAAGCAAATGAATTCCGTCAACAAGCCTGACGGTAATCCTCACAAATGATAAAGCTAGCCTGATGAGGGTCCCACAGAAGGTCCGATCTCATCAACCATCTTCGCAAACTCCGCGGCAAACCTGAGCTCGGTGTTCTCCTGCTGTAATCTCCCCACCTCTTTCTGGTGAATCTTCATCTGCCTGAAGTAATGATCCCTCTCAGCAAGGTAATGATCTCTCTCGGCGATGATCTTTGCTTTCTCCGCTTCCCACTCTGCAGCGAGGACTCTGGCTCTGGCGTCTCTCTGATCTCTCACGAGGATTTGCCTCCTCTTCTCCTCTTCAATGACCTTTGAAGCTCTAGCGAATCTCTCTTTGGTGACGTCGTGCTCCTTTGTTGAAGATGCCAAAGCCTGACTGACCTTTCCATAGTAGGCAGTATCCATCTCAAAGCGCTTTGCTTCCAGGGCATGTCGCTTGTCTTGATCTTCCATCTTCCCTCTGATCTCCTGGTTGGCCGTCTGAATCCGAGCAACAGTCATCTCCAATTCCGCTTTCTCTGCAAGCAATTGATCTCTCTCCCGCTTCATCTCTAGGAACTCATCCATACCAACAGAAGAAGGAGATTCCTCAACCAACGGATACCAAGGATCGACCATAGGAAATGGTAGACAAGTAAGCTCCACTCTCTTACTGAGCCAGTCATCGAACGGAGGAAAAGATCTGTTATTAGCTCTACCCCAAGAAACGTTGCCTTTCCTTTGAATGCTACGCCATGCCTCAGCTACCTGCTTCAACCTGGCCTGATTGCCCTCAGCTGGGAAGTACAAAGTCTCCTGAACCTCACTCTTGAACGGAGGAAGCTCCATAGCGAATCCCATTTGTCTCTTAAGAAGTGTCGGGTTATAATTAATGCAACCCTGCACTCCTAAAAGTGGCACATTGGGAAAACCCCCACAACTGCAGATGAAATCTTGTCCAACCCCACTATTGTGAGTCCAAGCTATGTCCTTGGCCCTCAAACCCATCAGCTTGGTTGCCCAATTAACATTTTGGCCAAGCAGAACAAAAGCACCCTTGGAAGGAAAATAACCCATAAACCACTTGTATAGCAATTGAGCGCAACATCGAATCAACCCCCCACGCCTCTTCTCGTTCCGATTGTGGACCGAGTAATAGACATCTCCGATCAAGGTAGGGATAGGATTCCTCTGAACAAACAAGCGAATGGCGTTAATATCCACGAAGCTCTTCTGGTTAGGAAACAGAATGATCCCATAAATGCCCGCAGCAATCAAAGCACAGACAGCTTTCCAGTTACCCAACTCAGCCTGCTCCTTAGCCTTAGCCTCTAGGAAACTCAGATGGAAACCAGGAAACTTCCCCTTCTCTTTCAGACTCCCCTTAACCATCTCCGGACTCAAATAAAGAGCACGGGAAATCCCTCCAATATCGGGTTCTTCCTTAGTAGCATAGAAAGGAACCTGATTTCTGATCTGAATGCCCAAAATATCAGCATAATCCTCCATCAGAGGCCCCAATAAGTAATCTGGGAAGACAACTAGGATCATAGAACTGGAGAAGAGTATGAATGGCGCTCCTGTCTCTGTCAGTGAGTCTGAAAACCATCTTCAGAATACCCCCATACATCTCACGAAACATCCCCACATGGTCGGGTGCAATCAATGATATCATATCCTTCAGCGCACTGATCTCGGGGTCAAAGAAACTGTAAACGATATCGTCCTTCAAACCGGGCCTTCTCATATTTGAGCAGAAAGTCTCTCAACCAGGATCTCGATCAAAAGGGTCCCTGCATATGGATAAACATGTGTTAGATGCAGGTAAATGCAAGATGTAATGATGTAGATGAATGAATGCAATGCATTGCCATCCTTCAAGTCATCTGATCATCTGTTGCTCTGAGTCACAGCCCTGATCTCTGAACTGATCACAACCATCTGAGGGAATATGTAACCACAAATCCAACTCAAGGGTTCCGAAATAAACGGAAGATACATCACCATTATCATCAGACAACCTCTGAGCAGATACCCATAGCCATCTCTGAATCGGCCCGGGGAATCCTGAAATAAACGGATCCCCACTGATAAATAACTTGGACAGCACTCCGGCGTCTCAGAAATAAATGGCCATAAATCCGACTTATAAATAGGACTCTGATCAACGGAACCAATAGTCACCATCAAAGTCACCATTTGAACATGCATCTGAAAGAATCACCCTCCCCTCACAGGTAAATTCTAATCAGGTCATCCTAAGGCGGATAATAGTCTCGACAATCGGGCAAAGATACTCAATGGGTTTGCCCTTTCTGGTGTGCCATTGTAGCTCCCTTAAGACCGTCTAAACCAAAGATCCGGGAAATGATCGGTCACCAGAGTCAATAATCCAAAAGAGGTAACCCAACCAAAGTGGAAAACCCCACTGAGGAAGAGCACTCTCAGATGAACCTCGTCCGGCTTGTGGTATGTCACGTCGCAACAACATGCCCAACCGAGATGTGAGGAACATGAGACCACACTAATCCTAGGTGTATACTCGGGCCTGGGTTTTAGCCCTACTCAAAACACCCACCCCAAAACAGAGGAACCACCTGCACAGAGGACGGCAACATGATAGTATGATGCATGCAAATATTTATGCAAATATATACACAGTCAGAATAATAAATGCAATAAATAAAGCGGCACAAGCAACCTAAACTATCCTAAAACGCTAGGAGAGACTCGCTTAGGGAAGATGGACCAACACAGGTCAACATCTTTATCCCCAGCAGAGTCGCCAGCTGTCGCATCCGCGAAAAACAACCGGCGGGCTGAAACAAAAACAACACAGAGCCGCCACCGTGCGTTATTTATCCCAAAAGAGGGAAAGGAAACGCTCAGAGTAAACCTGGAAAAAGCATGGTCTCGCGACCAAAGAGAAAGGGTACGGGAGTCGGTTACGCAAGGGGAAGGTATTAGCACCCCTCACGTCCGTCGTACTCGACGGGATCCACGCTCTAAAAGAAAGAAAAGGTTGCTAAACAAACATCACACACACACGCACTGAAGACAACACAGGTGGGGGGAAGAGGAAGAGGGCTCGCTAGGACATCGCGTCCTATGCCTACGTATCTCGTCTGGAACGAGAATCAGAGCTACCGTAGTTCGGCTCACGCACGCCAAACAGGACACACACAAACACGGGCAAACTTGGAACCCGAACGCCAATCGCTGGACTTACATCGGCTTCCGAACCAAACAAATACAATCAGGATACGTACAGCCAATCGCTGGGCTTACATCCATATCCTGACACAAAAGGGGGTTAACAAGAAAACACACACAAAAAGAAAAAGGGTGCCCGGAGAGACCTCGCACGGTCTCCTGCCTACGTACCTCATCTGGTATGAGGATCAGGGCGACGTAGTTCCCCTGAACGGGAAAGAAATTCCAACCAGATACAAAGGGAGACACACTACTAGGGAGCTGGACTCGAGCCTAGGTGTTATCATGCATCATTACCCTATGTTATGGTTTCTATCCTAACTTGCTCAACAGCAAGCTAATCCTAACCAGGAAGAACAAAACACACATGCTCAATCAAAATAAAGCAAACATTTCAAATAGCACACACTATATCCAGTCAAGTGAGGCTCAAACAAGGGTGGACTGCCGAGGCAAGTCAACTGTACAGGGTAGTGTTCGCTCTTAACCCTGACATTGAGAGTCAGGGTGAAGCAGATGAAAGGTGAGTGAAGATTAGACTTCACAGCTCTTATCCCTGGCCAGGGAGAGCTTCAGACAAAGGAGCGTGGGTTCAGAAAGGAGGAACCCTTCTACACTCAAGACTCTGACTCAACTGTACAACTGTACAAGATCTTGGGTTAATGTCCCAATGCATCAACACAGTGGTGTGAGCAGAGGGACGACTCAACAGAATAGCGGGGGATGGATTGCACATCCCTTGGGTTCCGCCAATTGCCTTAATCAAGGTCTTTACCTGCTTGGGGACAAAAGTAAACAATCACAATCATCGCCTCTTAAGGAGGACTTCAGACAGTTGCCTGGCTAAATAACAAGCCAGGTCTTCCAGACTACATGGAGACAAGAGAGTCTACCTCAATTGGTTTATACAACCAAGCAGCAGCACAACAAGTTCAAAGATGAACTGTTAGCGACTAAAGTACCTGAAATCAATCTAATTCAGTCAGTATACCAATCACACAGTCAAAACAGACAAGTTAAGAATCAACAGTCAATGTACAATCAAACAATGCAATGTGCAAAGCACAATCAACTCAAGTGAGCCAAGCATCCTACAAAACACAAAAGTTAGTTTACAACAAGCAACCAAACTCAATTTAATCAACTTGCATTTTTCTCCTTAAAGCATTTGCATCTCAACCTGAAACACAACTCAAAAGTGAGAAACAAGACCACTAGGACAAGCCTAGGGTCAAAAGGAGATGAAAAATCCAAAACAGCAAGTGAAAATTAATCAAAATCACAATCAAACAAATTAGAAACAAATCCCATTGGTCCCATGCTCATATCATTCATCATCATCATTTCATGAAAGAAAAGGCACAAAACATGCAATTTGCAACCTCAAAGGACCAAACAGAATGATCACCATCAAATCATTATCAAAACAGCTCAATAAATTCCACAAAAATTCAAGTGTCAACAGAACACATTCAATGAATAGAATATAAAATTTCAGCTCATTTGGACACGTGGAAGTAGGGAAATTAAATTCATAAAGTTCAGACAAGTTCAAGCAAGCCAACACAAGGCATCAAAATAATCATCAACTTCCATCAATCATAAAACAGAAATGAAATATGATAAATGAATGGGATCAAAACCATAATGACCTATAATGTGTCTACAATTCACATGTCAAATTTCACACTCATCCAATTAACGACCAGAATTTCACAAAGCAAATACCAACATGTATCACAAAAAAATCAACAAATGACCAAACAGGGGAGAAAATTCCAATCAAATAGGAAATGCCATCAATAAATCCATAAAAATTCTCATGTGTTCTTAACATACATATTCTCAATCATGCAAAAATTTGGCTCAATACAATGTCCACAAGCACATCAAATAAAATCATGAAATTCACCAAGCATGGTGTGACACAAATTGTCACACCTCTAATCAAAAATTCATATCTCATCAACCAGGGATCCAAAAACTGCAAACCATACATCAAAATCACCAGCAAAGAGTCCAGAACATGCACAAATAATTTCAAGCATTTCTATGGAAGCATCATCATTTTATGAAGGAAATGGTAAAACATACACATGAAGCATACATCCAAACAATCCCTAGGCATTTTATTTTTTCGCACGTGTACAAAAATCATAAAAATCACCATTAAAAACTACACATCACAAGGAGAATAATGCAAAAAACCTCACAAAATTTGGACAAGAAATGAATTAGATATGGATTTTTGAAGTTCATGCATCAAAATGAAATGGAAATGAGAAAAAGAAAATGAAATAAACATGAATTAATATCAGAAATGGCATTTTTGTAATTTTTTGCAACGTGACCAAAACGACGCCGTATTCATTTATTCAGTGGCGCGTTCTCATTGGCTCTGGCTAGCGGGAAACAGAAGATTCAAAATGGAAAGGAAAAAAATGGATCAAACGTGTACTGTAGCGCGTTCTTCATCAAGAACATCTCAAAATTTCCAGAAATTGATCATGAACTTTTTCTCACCAAAATAAACATGCCATACATCAATGAAACCGTCTGAACACGCACATCACGAATATGCAATTAGTTTGACCTAAATCTAAACATATTAACCGGATCGAGCAAAAGAAGATATGCACATCAAACTTCTAATCACGATATCTCTCTCTACACTCAACCAAATCCAGAACCACAAGCAGCATGATAATCTACGTTAAAAGATCTATAAAAACCATATGACAATTCAAGCAATGGTTGAGATCGAGATTTTACCTCTTGGAGATGGCAGATGTTGAATCGCGCTTTTCCAGGTGCAAGAAGGTGAAACAGATGAAGATCGAAGCTATGGAAGATGATTGGAACACGTGCCTCAGCTCAACAATGCTCCAGATGCAAGAATTATGAAATTGCCATGGTAGATCAAACTTCCAACAGTCCAAATTCAGCAAGCTTTGGCCACGAGTTTGTTGAAACAGTTCATCAACACCACTTGTAGAGTATGGATCAAACAAAAACCAACGAGATTGATGAAGAATTTGATGAGAATTGTGGAAAAAAGTGTGAAGAAATTTTGGAGAATTGAGAGGTTTTTGGAGGGAAAAGTAGTTAGATCTTGAAATGTGAAAAGTGATTATGATATTCTGTTATGATTAACCTCTTATACCACATACTAATCCACTTTTTAACCCCAATTAGCAAAATTGAAAGTGATTAGCAAAATGAGTTTTCAATTGAAATGGCCAAAATAGCCTTTTCCAAATTAAGCAATGTAACAGTGCAATGACAGTTCAAGCAAGTCTAAAATGGTGTATGTGATATGTTGGAATGAGCTTTTTGTGCCAAAACCATGTATTTTGAAATTTCACCTATTTTCCCACCAATTTTTCAAATAATCCACTTGAAAAATGACTTTTTGCCATGATTATTTTTGATGAAATTTGATGATGCATCATGAAATTGCAGGTGAAATGGGGTTTGCTCAAAGAAAGATCATCCAATTTGGCCATTCCATGTGAAAGTTATGCCACTTTGAATTTAGGCATTTTTGGAAAATGATTTGATCATATCTTGCCAACCACACATGAGAAATTCATGTTCTTGGACTTTTTGGAAAGGTGAGAGCAATATCTACAACTTTCATGTTGAACAAAATTTCATTTGAAGCATTTTTGCACACGTAACTTTGAGGTGAAAAACTTTCCATTTTTGGAAACTTTCATTACAAGTCACTTTCCATTTTTGGAAAGTTTTCTCCTGACTTTATTTTCTCCATTCTTGATGTTTGAAATGTCAAATGAAACTTGTTTCAACATGAATGAAGTGTATCCAACCCTCTCCCACCTCTAAATCCATCAATCCTGGCACAGTTGACCACAATTGACTTTTCTGACTGATAGATGAATTTGGCTATGCACTGATCCAGTTGAGCCCCAATCCTCTGATGAAATGGCTCAAGGATGAAACCCTAGCTTCCATAAGCTCAATATAATCACATGATGACCCCCATATCCATTGTAGACCCCATCTCCTTGCCAAGCCCTGATTGGCCCAATGCAACTGATTAGGGTTTACCAGTGGTCAAAACCCTAATCTCAAGGTATCTGATCAATCTCTTGAATCTCTTGATGATAACAAGACCATGATGATGATGATGTATCATTTCAACCAAGATGAAGATCAATCTCCTTTGAGAACCATGAAACCCTAATTTGAACCACCACCCTCAGATGGCTAATGATCCAGTCCATTCAATGAAACCCTAGCTTGCATCCCAACCTCTTCATCTTCTGATCAAGACCTAGGAGGATGACTTGCTCCATGTTACCACATGATATGCAATTATGCAATGCCTAATGACCTAAGAAATGCAATGCAAAATGTTAAACTAGTCCCAAGAGAGGAGGGCAAATTTTGAGGTGTTACAGTTAGACAAGGTAGAGAAGAAGAAGAGCTGGAAAGATCAAAGGATCTTTGATCTAATTCAATTGTCAAGATTTGGCCCTAAGTACAATGCCAACATGATTATCCCAACTCTTTTCTTTTGTGAGGGCTCGAGATTTGGCTCCAAGATTTGGCTCCCTATATGAAGCTTTTGGGCTTTCTGCATCTGGCCTAAAATCCATAACTGTCTCAAACCCAAATCAAAGTTTATGGTCTCTGGCCATATGTGGATTCTGCAATTGTGGCTTAATGCCACTTTTGAACATTATTTGAAATTTACTATTCCTTATGGATTAACAAAACAAATTGAATCAAGGCGAGTCAATGCTACTAGACTGGCTCTTATTACTCTAGAAGATATTGGTCTCTCGACCAACGTAACCTTAAAAAATGTTTTCTCTTATATGTAGATCGTGCCTCCATCGACTATTCTATGGCCCCCTTCATTTGTCAAAGTCATGGTCCAAATTGGTTTAAGAGATAATATCCACCTCTTTCTCCTAAACACCAATCTGAGTCTCTTGACATATGAACAACCTTTTTCAAGTCGACAGTTTTTTTACCAGATTTTTTTTGGGAAAATGTGGCTTGTAAATTATCAGTTACCAACCCAACTGATTGGCTAGGTAATTTGGCTTTAGCCTATTTCTTCCAGTCCTTTTTCCTTAATCGAGTTAAAATCCTCCATGTTGTTACTGTACTGACAGAAGAAGAATATCATGCATGTCTCGACTTCCTTAACAAAGATACCACCATTCTCACCCTTTTAAATTTAAAGCTTCTTATCTTTGTACAAAAAAATTTGAAGAGTGGTGGTCAACTTATTATGTCATTCTTTCTCTGGATCATTCAACTTTCCTTCAAAATTTAATAAATGCTTTTACATTTTTGCAGACCAAGTCTAATAAAAGCCGAGATAATCACATCAACTAAATTCAATCTTTTCAAAAATACTTCAAAACTTTATATAATTCATGTGAACTTCGTCGAACTATCTATGATGTATCCCTCACTTTAAAACATAAAAATACTGAAAAACTTCCAAACGTGAACATTCCTCATTATGTAAAAGATATATATGTATATTTTTGCTTTAAATTTTTATTTTTCCAAGTTTCCACCATTGCCAACCTATGAATTTGGCTTGGTTTTTCGTCCTCCATTTCTAGACTGGCTCTTTTATAGATCCTTGTCAGCTTTAAACAATGAACTTAAAAAACCTCTTCATATAGTAGTTTCGACTAAGTATAATATGGAAAATTATATATGCCATATTCATGTCGATATTGGACATGTTTAAGTCTTGTCCCCTATCCCATCATGTAAAATATTAGACTCATAGGAACCTTTCGCCCCTCTTTACGTTCCCTTTTACTCACTTGTGTTGAACTTTTTTTGCAACTACACCCATTGCTCTAAAAGAAAAGAAGAAGAAGAAAATATAACCAACCAATTATGGTGAGCAATCCGACCCTCCACGGGAAACAAAAAGCGTAAACCTCTTTAGGCCTTCATTCTTTCTCTCGACAACAAGCTTTCGCTTTCACTCTTTAGTGCCTTTACCGATGCTCAAAAAAAGAAGGCCAAGAAAGGAGAGGAAATTGTTGCTCCTGATAATGAACAACCACGAGTTTTACTTAATATTTGACTTCTCCCACATTTCCTCACGTCTACTTTTTATCATGCTAATATTTTTTTGCAGAAAGGAGAGGAAATTGTGAAAAGTAAAGAAGTCGAGCGTGCTATCGAGAATGACGAAGGCTTAACTTTTACTCAAAAAATTATGCTAAGCAACAAAAAAACTTGGCGGAGAAAACGGTTGGCGGAAATTTTAGAGATGCTAAGAAAAACTCTTTTGCTGAAACTTCTGGGCTCCGGCAGGCCAAGAAGAAAAAGAAGAAATCAAAGAACCATGTTGGTAATTTCTTTGTTAAATTAATCCAACAATGGAGGACAAAAATTGTCGATATGGATCTAATTCAGACCATAGAAGACAATCTTGTTGCTCTCTATGATATTAAGGGATTTCTAACACAAGTGAACAAGCCAGAGGCACCTGACTTTATTGTCAGTTTTATTCTTGATTTCGAACTGTTTCTTGAGCAAACTGCTTAAAATGTTAGGCTTAAAAAAGAGTCTTCTACTACTGACAGACTAATATTATGTCTCAACAATGGTACTTAGTCATTCAATCTCAAAGGTTAAAGAAAACAAGGACCGACTGACCATTTGTGATGCAAATATTCTAAACTGGATGCAACAAATAGACGAGTTGTAGCAAAAAAATGAGAAATCAGAGAAAGAGAAAGTTGAGATTAAAGTTTCATGATTGGCTTTTTTCGAAGAAAAACCAGTTAAAGAAGCCAAGGTTGGTATTCAGTATGTTAAAACTACTCGTGCACTAGAGAAAGAAGTATAAAAGATGAGGAGCGGGGATTCCATGAATGACAAGAAGATTCAACTTGCTAATCTGCGCTTTGAGAAAATGAAAGTTGACTTCCTATCTTGAATTTTTTTGACTTTATGTATTTTTTCCTAATATTATATTAATAACTCTTTGCCATTTTGGCATCTCTTTCATATTAATCCATGGATGATGTTGGTCGAATTTCACCAATTAAATCTAATTCCCTACATTTAAATGGCCAAGGATTAATAATCAAATGCAATTTACTTGCAAGAACATGTTGAATTCCTTCATGTTTTTAACAGTCTTGACAACCTTTGGAAAACTCAATACAATCTTTCAACACAGTAGGTCAATACAAATCCATTGTTTGATAGATTGTCAATGGCAAAGATTTCCAAATTTTTAGAGTTTTTCATTCCTTCCAAACCTTTTACCCTCACCAACTTTTACTTTGACAACTTTGAGGAGGAATGATTGGTTAAAGTTAACTTTTATTTTCATCTCAACTTTTTTAATTTCTCCTTGGAAACTCTGTATCCCGACGCTACCTTTGCTAAGTCATTAGCTTCTTTGTTTTCGACTCGAGAGACATGCTTAATGTCGACTTCATCAAACCTTCTGAACAATGAATTTGTTTTCATAAAGTACAACATTAGATTCTCATTGATACATTGTATTATTTTGTCAATTGAGTTATAACCAACTTCAAGTCAACTCTACTTTTGACAAGTTTTTCCCCCAAGTCTAACAGGATTTTATGCCTAAAATTAAGGAATTTGGATAAGCCGAAGGGAAACGAGCCCATGACTGTAAGACCCCAATTTTGACCCCAAGATCCCTCATGGCATCATAACATTGCATTTGCATCTTGCCTCAAGGATCATAGCATCTTGGCTCCTTACCTTTGGGTGGGATCTTTTGTGAGTTGGTTTGAGATCACCAAGCATGCTTGAATTGTATATTATTGCTTTTCTTACTTTACTTACTAACCAAAAGCACAAAAATGTGTCACTAACATCCTTTGTTTATAACTTGAGCAGTCACAATATCCAAAGCTTCTAGGAGATTCTATGCTCATTGATAGGGCTAGGTGAAGATGAAATCAAGCATGGCAATTGTTCCCAAAGCTCTCATCCATAAAATATGCCTCCCAAGTATCTCAATTCATCATTTTGATCAAAGCAAACCAAAGGGTTTGAGGATTGTTTCCCAAGGAAACCCTAATTCATATGTGCATTGAATGTGCCTTGCTCATGAAGCAACCTCAACCCATGATCAAATACAATCAAGGTAAGTTCTTACATTCATCATTTAATGCATATTTGAACTTATTTGAGTGTCCTCAATCATCAATTCATCAAGATATGAGTTTTGGACTTGAGAAATTGATCAGTCAATTCATCTGACTATTTTGAAGTACACTGAGACCTAACTTTTGATGTGTTTGTCAAATGAAGATTACCCCAAGATAAAAAATGTTCTTAATAACCATATGAGCAACTTTCATGTTCATCAAAAATTGATTTGAATCTTGGAAGGTCATCATCCATTTCAAAACATTATAGGTCATTTTGACTGAAACCCTAATTTTAGGTCAACTTCCCAAGGACATAACTCATTCATTTTTCATGATTTTGAGGTGTAATAAGATTCATTGGAAATCTTAAGATGTCTACCTCAAATGTTATGTTTAGAAAAATTTCAAAATCCTAAAAGAAATACATGTGATAATGCAAAACATTATAGGTCACTTTGGACCAAAAGCATTGAAATATGAAAAAGTCCAACTTCAAGTGCCCATAACTTCTTCATCAAAAATCCAAATGATGCAAAATTTAAGTTCAAATTGATTTCCTTGAAAATATCTACAACTTTGATGTTGAATATTTTGTCATTTGGAGCTTTCATCATTGAAACAGAAGGGCTTGAACTTTTGCCAATTTTGAAATTCTCACATGTACATGTTTTGCACCCTACACTTCATGACCACTTTTCATAAATTTCCAAGTTTCAAATGGAGTTTTTATCAACATAACAAATGATCCTCATGCAAAAAGTTTTCCAACCATTACTCATGAGGTTGTGTTTCATGTATGGACATGGCATTTTCGAAGACATGAACACATTGGTGCATTTTTTGAAAATCAATAAAATTTGCATTGCATGAGCCATTACTACATAATCTGCACATCCAGTTTCCATATGCTGATGATTAGCTGCCAAATCCAAGTGGAATTGGGCCCTTCATGCGCCTGTACAGGCCCATGCATGGAAGCCCTTTCCATTCATGCAAACTTTTGATCATGCATTGCAGCCATGCTTTTGCTATAAATACAAGGCTCATGCCTCTCTTTTCAGCAACCTAAAGGCGCCCTAAATGTTGCACGACTAATCCCTCAACCACACTCCAAAGGAACTCACTAATTTTTCTCTCAATTTTCAGATCTAAAATTCAATTGCATTGACTGTTTCTTAGATCTAAAAGTTCCTAAGCCTTGCTACCTCATTCCCTAGAACAAACTGCAAGCATTAACTCCAAGGAATTGTGCTCTCAAACTCTGCAAATCGGAGGTTTACTTCAATTTTCATTTTCTTCGAATCTACTCATATACTGCTTGGTTCTTGCTGTTGTTGTGTGATCTGAAGTCCTCTTCATAGTCTTTAAATTTTTAAATTCTAACAAGTTCAGTTGAACACCATAGAAATTCCACCTCTAATTTCTCTCAATATAGAAACCTATAGTGGATTTGGTTGGTACAGGGGTGATGTACATCACCCCAGCTTTTGATTGGTACCTAGATCGTGGCATTTGGTGAACATTTTTTTCTCTGCAAGTTTGAGCTTCACCGGAAGCTGGCCGGAGAAGACGGTGGCGCAGGTCACCGTTCAATCTCCAGGTTTAATCTGGACCGTGCGTGTGTGTTTCCAGATCAGATCTCATCCACTCATGTTATGACTTTTCCATGGACCATGTGTTATTCACTTGACTAGTGTGTATGGTGAACGCGCGCTTCCTGGCCACGTGATGATCCACGTCAATTAATGAAATCTCATCAGACGATCCACGTTTTTTTCACATTTTTTTTAAATTCTGATTTTATTTACTTTTATTTCTTTTAATTTTATTTCATTTTAAAAATTCATATTTCCTTCATTATTGGTCCAAAAAATGTGAGACCAATTGCATTTTTCTTCTTGAAATTTCTAGTTTCTAAAAATGATTTTTAATATTTTTTATTTTATCATTTGATATTTTTTAGGAATTTTATCTTTTCTGCTTATTTTTAATTCATTTTAAATAGTTTTTGATATTCAAAAAATACAAAAATATTTTTCCAACCTCTTTGAATGATGATAGATCTATGAAAAATATTCTCATCAATTTATTAATTGATTTGAGATTTATTTGAGATTTTAATTCAATTAGGTTATTTTTATGCATTTTTAATTGATTAAAAATAGTTTCTGACTTCTAAAAATGCTGAAATTTTTTGTCAAACTTTGTTTGACCTTGTTGAACTTAGGATAATTCACTTGGACTTTTCAAAGTTGACTTGAAGTGAGTTTGAAGTTTGACCTTTTTTTATTATTTTAATTCAAGTTTTATTTTAATATTGAAAAATACCAAAAATATTTTATTTGTTTCTTGACTTCTAATCTTCATCTTGCTTTTGTTTACCATTGTTTGACCTTGATTTTCTCTATCTTTGGTCAATGCTTGTTGATTATTTCTTTCCATTTCCATTAATGTACTTTAATATTCATCTTATTCTTCTTCTTCTTCTTCTTTTCTTTTTTGATCAATGAGTTAAAGATTGGTGGTTAGCCTTGATACATGGGAGGTTTAACCTTCCTTGATTCAAATCTAATTCATCTTGATCATGGATCAAGTGAATGGTTTGCATTAAGGATAAGATGCTTCCTAATCAAGCAAAGAACCTAAATCAATACAAGATCATTTCTCATCTTCTTTTTGGCATGGCAAGTTGTAGGAGTTTGATTCACTAATCAAAATCTCTAACTTGTGTTGTTGCCTACATTATTATTGACCGGCCTCAGATAGTTGTGACTTCTACATAAGTCCAATTACGATTGCTTAACATAGCGCTAATTTGCCTTATGGTACACTAACTCTAACACTAACCATTAACCATTAACATTTAATTCTTGCTCTTTACATTTATGCAATTTACTATTCTTATACATATTATTCATTTGCTTTTGCCCTTTGCTCATTTAAGCACATATTTATGTTAATGCAATTTGCCTTTTGCTCACTTGAGCACATAATTGTGTATATATTATTGTGCTTGTGTTTTGTTTTGATTGTTGTGGACCAAATGCAAAAATGGACAAATGGACTTAGATTCTAGGACATTCCCTAGCAAAATAAAGTGAAAAGGCCTTAATGTGGAAAATGGATTAGAAGGACCAAATCTCTAAACTCACTCTTGTCCATTCTTGATTTACTTCATGGAACTCTTTGATGTGTGTGCTTTTATGCTAGGGAATCCTATTTGAGCCAAATTGAAGAACCATTGTCATGTGCTTCAAAGAGAAAGATACAAGAGCCATTGAGGATCTTCTAAGGGCTTGCTTGATTAATTTGATTGCTTGAGCTTACACTTATTTGCTTGCTTATTCCAAAGGATGGGAGCTACTTGGATCATCAATATGATCTCAAGAAGGGAACTCCATTTGTGGTCTTGTTTCTTATCCTTCATCTCTTGTATGATTACGACTTTAGCCATTCTTCTTCTTCCCTCCACTTTAACCCAAGCCAAAACTTTTGTGCAAACATTTAACACTTGTTTTCAAACATTAGAAATCTAAGCCTTATGCTTTTGATTTTCAAACTTCCTTTTCATAACACTTATTTTAAATTGAATCTTTAAGTTAACTTTGACTATATTTTGTAAATACTTTTCATTGGTAAATATAACTCATTCAAATGTTTTTGTGGTTTCAATGGCCACTTTCTTATCAAAAACTTTTCATAACCTTTAGCTCTTAGGTTTGAGTTATCCTTGAGGTAGATGTAATACTCACCTATATCCTTAGTGATGGACAATGAGTCTTCCATGCTTATTATAGGGTTAACCCCTCACTAGCATGTTGAAGTTATCCTCACATGGTGGATTTGTGGTTTTAGGTTGAGTTTTCTCCCTTGGATAACAAAAGACTTTAAGGCTTTTGGACCAATCAATTCACCAACTTGTTTTTGAGATTTTTACCCCGAACTACGGGGTTTTGATCCTAATCTTTTTTAAGATGGTACGTAGGCAATGAGTTTATTCATTCAAACACAAAATTGTAAATAATTTGTATATTCTTTTCTCATCTCTTCAATCATGTTTGCACAAATAAATTTTCACAAAATACCAACCTTACAACAAGTGTGAAAAGGGCTCCCTAGGAGTACCTAGGATGTTTTGGGTGCTTAAAACCTTCCCATTGCATAACCAACCCCCTTACCCCGATCTCTGACATTTTTACTAGTTTTTGATTCGATAAAACTTTTAGGTTTTTATTCGCTTTCTAACCATTCCTTTGGATAAATAGAAGTGCGGTGGCGACTCGACTTGTATGGTTTACCTTGGATTTAGTCAATATGTCTAATGGTAACGAATACCCCGCTACAGAAAAGTGGCGACTCTGTTGGGGACTTTTGCCTAGTGGGTTTTGCCTACTTTTCATATTTGTTGTATTGTATTGTATATTATTTTGTGATATATTTTTGTGCAATTTGGGATTACTGTATTGTATGTAATGATTGAATTGATTGATATATTAATTCCTTGTATGCTTGGTGATCTTTGTGAGATAAGTTCTATACCCGAACTCGAGTGCACTTAGGATAGGAGAATGGCATAGTCTTGTTGACTTGTGTGGAGTTATTCCTTAGCAAGTTAACTTGCAAGCCCATTCACTTGGTGGAGGTCATGTTGGGATCAGTAATGTCACACGAGTAGTCGTGGTTAGGCATTACTCTTTCCAATATAGACCTTAGAAGCCAAGGACCTTAGTTTACCAAGCCCATCTTGGTCTATTTCTTAGGATGTAGTGCGAAGGTCGTTCAAGTGTAAGATTTGATACGATTGTTACGCGATACTATATTCATAAGAGTCTCTCTTGAGAATATTTTTGGAATATGAGTAGTCGTTTATCCGATAATATCCGAAAGATGGAATGATGACTATGAGAGCCTCTTGTAGAACATGTTTGGCAGGTTTAAACCCTACTACACTCCCTTTGGGTGGTTCTTAACCAAGACTCCATGCTCGTGACTTGCAACAAACCCTTGATTCATGGTTGATCTGTTCTTGTGTATCCTTAATATCAATGGAACTTGGGTGTTGATAAGGTGTAAACCATAATCCACCAAAATGGATGATTGATATTAAGGACGACTTGATCCATCCCATGACCTTTGTGTGGTGTGCTTTGCTTGATCCTTGAGTGTGATTGTTGCATCCATGCATTCATGCACCAATTTGCATCCATATCATCAATAATGAGAAAATTTTCAAGGAACTTAAAAGGTCTATTTGCAAATTTTCAGACATGGATAGACAAAGAAGGAATACGAAGAAGTACAGTTTCAGACAACCCGAATTGAAAGAGTTAAGGAATTTGACATCCTATGTATTAGATCCCTTGGATTTCAAGGCTCGTCATGGAAAGCTTCTATCTATTATGGCTACTCAGGTGGACGAAGGTCTGATGAGTGTATTGGTGCAGTTCTATGATCCCTTGTACCGTTGCTTCACATTTCCAGATTTCCAGCTTATGCCCACGCTTGAGGAGTATGCCTATCTTGTGGGCATACCTATCCTAGATTAGTTGTCGTTCAGTGGCTTAGAGAGGGTTCCTACTTCTCAAGAGATAACTGATATGTTGCATATAAATGAATCTCTGGTTGGTGCTCATATGACTACCAAAGGTGGAATTCAAGGTCTCCCTTCTGAGTTCCTCATTGCTCAAGCTACTTTATATGGGAAGGCCATGAGTGAGGACGCCTTTGAGGCCATATTTGTACTTCTCATCTATGGGCTAGTGTTATTCCCCAACATCGACAAGTTTGTGGATGTGAACGCTATTAGGATTTTCTCTACTCTTAATCTCATTCCGACTCTGTTGGGTGACACTTATTTCTCTTTGCATATGAGGAATGCAAAGGGTGGTGGTACCATTGTGTGTTGTTTGCCTCTGTTGTACAAGTGGTTTATTTCGCACTTGCCACAGACGGTCGCCTTCAAGGAGAACAAAGGATGTCTACGGTGGTCCACGAGACTTATGTCTCTCACTAATGATGACATCTTTTGGTACAATCGGATATATGATGGTGTGCAGATTATCGACTCTTGTGGTGAATTCTCCAATGTGCCTATTCTTGGTACATGTGGTGGGATTAACTACAACCCTATTTTGGCACGTCGTCAGCTTGGGTTCCCCCTAAAGGATAAACCTAATAACATTCTGTTAGAAGGTGTATTCTTCTAGGAGGGTAAAGATCCCCAAGGCTTGAAGGGCAGGATGGTTCGCGCTTGGCGCAAGATCCATATGAAGGGAAGAAAGGAGCTTGGTCCGAAGAGCTGTATTGCTTTGGAACCCTATACCTATTGGGTTAGGAGGAGAGCTTCCGAGTACCTTATGCCTTATGAGTATCCGAGACCTACACCTTTGGTTGTGGTTGGGCCTTCAACCCTCCCTGACCAAGGAGTAGAGGAGTTGAGAGACGAAGACCGTTCACGTGCTTGGATCCGTGAACGAGAGGAGTTGCTTCAGCAGATTAAAGAGAAGGATGCTTTGATAGAGTTTTTGGAGCACCAGGTTATTGATGAGCCTGATGATGTGTTGACTTCTCTTCTTCCTCAGTCTTCCAAGTTCTGGAAGAGGAAGTATGATCCACTCGCCAAAGAGAAGGCAGATGTGGAGGCAGCCTATGAGAGGGAGGTGAAGAGGCTTTGTGCAGCTTATCTTCGAGTCTCCGGAGCTTTAGATGATTGTTTCTAGGGTTCCATAGGATGTTAATTTTCCTTCTCTCTTGTATTGTATTCGGTTACCAAGAATGTACTTCTTTGGTGTAAAAATATTTTCCAGATATTATTGATGTGATATTTCCACATATGTCTAAATGATTAATATTTTCAATATTTATAAATAGGACTATAAAGTTCCTCTGATAAATAAAAACAAATCATATGCACAAGCATTGCATGCATCATGTGCATAAGCAGGTTTTGCTCCAGGCTTCTTAATCTATGGTCTAACTCTGTATTCTTCATTTATTTTGAAGACAAGCTGACTCACCGGTACTACACTCGAGCCAACGCTTCAAGACTGATGGATCATCTAGAGCAAGAGAACCATGAACTCAAGGAGGAAGTGGCCATATTGACTGCCTTGATGGAGTCTTTCATGGCCGCCCAGAGCCAGTCGTCTCCGACACCTTCAGCTCCTCCCCAGAGGACAATCATCTCTGAGATTGCCTCTTCAACCGTGCCTGCGGCCAGCGCCCATTTTGCACCAACAGCTATGCCAGTCGGGTTTCCCTGGGGGATGCCCGCCAACTTCGTTCCTGAGGGTCTTGCCCCCACATTTGCTTCTCTGTCGGCATCTAGCCCGGTCTCCGCTGTTCCACCTCCTGTCGTGCATACTATGTCCAGAGTAGACGACACCATCTACCACTCTGAGTCGTCTGAGGGCCCAGATGTCTATGAAAAGATGGATGCTATGAATGATCAGTTTCTTGAGCTCCGCAAGGAATTGAAAACTCTCATAGGAAATGACCTCTTTGGCAAGTCTGTTGTCGAACTCTGCTTAGTCCAAAACGTCAAAATCACTGTAAAGTTCAAAGTACCTAACTTTGAAAAGTACAAGGGAAATACTTTCCCTCTCATCCACCTGGTTATGTATGCCAGGAAGATGTCAACTCATACCGACAATGATCAACTTCTTATTCACTATTTCCAGGACAGTTTGTCTAGTGCTGCCCTGAGATGGTATATGGGCTTGGACAACGCAAACATCCAATCCTTCAATGACCTTGGCGGAGCTTTCGTCAAGCAATACAAGTATAATATGGATATGGCACCCGATAGGGATCAATTGCGAGCCATGTCCCAGAAGGACAAGGAAACTTTCAAAGAGTACGCTCAGAGGTGGCGAGAGTTAGCAGCACAGATTATGCCTCCGCTGGAAGAGAAAGAAATGACCAAGATATTTCTGAAGACCTTGAGCTCATTTTACTATGAGCAGATGATTGCCAACGCTCCTTCTGATTTCACCGAGATGGTGAACATGGGGATGCGTCTGGAGGAAGGAGTCAGGGAGGGGCGCCTGACCAGAGAAGAAGGCTCTTCTGCCAAACGATATGAGGCGTTTAGAAAGAAGAAAGATGGTGAGGCACATGTTGTGACCTCCCATGTTAAACCTAGAAGACCCTCAATAAAGAGGAAGACTGTGCGTTCTGCCGGTAATCAACATCAGGTGGCTCACATAGCACCTGTTTTCAGAGAAAATCAACACTACCAGCACAACAATAACCAACAACAGCAACAACAGCAATATCAACAACAACAACAACACCGTCCTCAACAGCAGGCCTACCAGCCGCGAAACAACAATCAGGCCAATACAAGCTATGAGAGGAAGAGGGTCACCTTTGATCCTATTCCTATGACCTATGCAGAATTGTATCCCTCTTTGATAGAGAGGAAGATGATTACTCCACGAGACCCACCGGCTATACCTACCAACCCTCAATGGTGGTATAAGCCCGAGCTACACTGTGTTTATCATTCCGATGCCCCCAGACATGACGTGGAAAACTGTTACCCACTGAAGACCAAGGTTCAAGACCTTGTGAGATGTGGTATCTTGTGTTTCGAGGACGTAGGTCCCAATGTGAAGAAGAACCCATTGCCCGAGCATGGGAAATCCTCTGTCAACATGGTCCAAGGCTGCCCTGCTAAATATAAGGTCAAATATGTTAGCCATATTCGACAATCTTTGGTCGAGATGCAGAGACTGTTGTGTGAATACAGTCACTATGAGCACGACCATGACAGATGTCGAGTTTGCACTGTCAATCAAAGGGGATGTCGCTAAGTCCGTAAAGACATGCAAGAAATGTTGGATGAAGGAGTAATTGAGATACTTCAGAATCGAGATGTTGATGATGATGAAGAAGTCAATGTGATATCTCCGGTATTTCGGATCCCTGAGCCCATTGTCATCAGGTATGATGGTAGCAAACAGAAGGCTTCTCCCTCTTTGATTATTAAACCAGTTGGCCATGTGTCATACTCTTCTGATAAAGCTGTTCCCTATCATTACAATGGTGTGGCATTTGAAGATGAGAAGGAGGTGCCCCTGCCCTCTACTTCTGTTGTTAATATTGCCGATGTCAGCGGCCTGACCTGTAGCGGTCGTGTTTTCTCGGCTCCGCCAAAACCCCAAACTGATGTCCGAAGGGCTGATGTTGCTGATTGTGCTGTACGCCCGGTTGGGAATGCTGTTAATGCTCAGAATCCGACACTTGTTGCCAGTAAACCTGCCTCCGTTGTAAAAACTCCTGTCTCTGCTGGCCAAAGTGGCACTGTGAAAGAAGACTGTGATGAGATGCTGAGGCTCATCAAAAGGAGTGAATACAATGTTGTAGATCAGCTTCTACAGACGCCATCAAAGATCTCTATGTTATCTTTGTTGATGAATTCAGAACCACACCGCGAAGCTCTGCATAAGGTGTTGGATGTGGCGTATGTAGATCATGACGTCACAATAGAGCAATTTGACAGTATTGTTGCAAACATTACTGCTTGTAACAATTTGAGTTTTTGTGATGCTGATCTCCCTGAGGAGGGAAGAAACCATAATTTGGCACTACACATATCTATGAGCTGCAAGGATGATGCCATGTCTAATGTGCTGGTAGACACTGGATCATCACTGAATGTGTTATCGAAATCCACTCTGGCCAAATTGTCATACCAGGGGCCTCCCATGAGGCAGAGTGGAGTAGTAGTTAAAGCTTTTGATGGATCCCGCAAAACTGTGATTGGAGAGGGATATATATATATATATATATATAGAGAGAGAGAGAGGTGTACACAAAATTTATAGTGGTTCATCTATCATTCTCCCAAAGCTTAATCCTCCTAAATATGAGAATCCTTCTGACTTTCTTTCAATCATTATCCTAGTGAGCTATGCTTTCAAAAGATTACATATGTTGAATTACAACTCAACTAAAAATCTACTTTTATGCCTTAAATATTCAATTTAAGCTTGTTTAGAGGTTTACAGTAAACAACAAGAATACAAAGATTCAAAGAACAAAACCATAGCACAGTGGATCTTTAATACTTACACTTGCTTTCTTTGTTAGGAATGAGTCTTCTTATATGACAAACAATCTCCCGGGACTAATCAAAAAAATAAATGCAAACATATTTGATTTGATGTAGATTTAAAATAGATTCAAATTTGATTTGCTTATTCATACATTTTCACTTAGAGATTTGATCTCATTCAATTAAATCTTCATTTAGTTGGCTTTGATCTTATTAAATATTTTTAGCAAATCTTATTAAATAACATATTGCTAAAAGATACAACAACAAATCTTCTCTGAATCAAACTGAATTCCACTCAGAATAACTCATAAACCCTGACCTGTAGACTGAGTTCAGATGTTGCACACATGCTGAAACATCTTTTGGGAGTTTAACACAATTATCGACTTTGCTATCCATATATGTATGTCTATAAATATTAAGTGTACATGCATATTTTCCTTCCAGTAAACATAATTTCCTCCTTTGAAAATTGGTGTTTTACTATATGTTCCCTTCAGATCGTCGTCATCCATATTCTCAAACTTTTGAGTCACTTAGACCTAATCAAAAAGACCAACTTTGATGGCAAATCTTTGGACGAGAATATGGAGAATACAATAGTCCAGGGGAGAGGGTGATAAACATCCAAATTAAAATGACCAATTTAATATTGTTTTGAAAATATTTTATCAAAGTTTGAAAAACAAAAATAGTTTGTGCAGCGGAAGAAAATTGCATATAAAGTGATTACGCTTATCGATTGTTATATACACAAAACAACTTAATTAGTACACGATACAAGAAAGATTGAATCAACAATCTAACTAAAGAGTAAACAATGTATTGTATTGAACTAATATTGAATTTACACAAGACATGTAAATATTACAAAATTAATACAAATTAATTCTAAGATCAAAGTTTTCAGACTTAATCAATAACAAGACAAATTCAGAGTGTCAATTCTAACAAAACCTACACTTAATAAGTCGCTACCAAAGCAAATACCTAATGGCATGCAATTCTAGGAAAGTGGTAAAAACAATCTAATATGCAATTTCTTTGAAATTAATATATATATATATATATATATACACACACACACACACTAAATCTTAAGTCACACACCTTGCACAACACCACACACCTTGTGAACCTCTGAAGTCTTAACTAAATCTTCAAAGAAACATTAAATAGAATGACAAAATATACTAAATAATCCCAAATCTCCAAAGATGAGATTTATATCCATGTGAAAATGGAATTAGAATTGGGCAGAAGATGAAAGAAATCGTCTACAAGTACTCAAGAAAGATTCAAAACTCTTTTTAAAAATGAGAGAATAAATAAGTTGTGAGTTTTAAAATCAATTTTGGAAGTGTATGTTTACTAATATTATTAAAGGTTTTTAGAGAAAATGGTATTATATATGTATTGGAGATCTAACACAAAAAAGAGTAAAAAATGATGTATGATTCAAGTCATAAGCAAGATGTATGATTCAAGTCATAAGCAAGATGTATGATTAGAGTCAGAAAACCAAATGATTTGAATCGAGAAGCAAAAAAATCATATAAAACCCATTTGTGTGATACGTGTCACCAAAATTGTGATTTGAGTCACATGATTCGAGTCAGAGAAAGTGGTGATTCAAATTAGAGTTCCATAAGAAAACCATGAAGTTTTCCAGTTCAATGTGATTCGTATAAAGCATTCTTGTGATTCCAATTAGAGTATTGTGATACGAATCATGCAGTCTTTTATTTGAATCATGAAAATTATAAAATGATTTATGAGCTCTCTGCGAGTCTGATCCGCGTCAGACAAACATCGTGATTCGAATCACACTGGTAGAATCTCAATTTTACAAATTTTCAAAAGGTTTTTGAGATTCTACTATAGTCATGACTTGGATCATTCTCAAACATAATTCTTGATCTAAAAACTCAATAGATTTACTTAAATCATATTGCTTAAGCTATTACCAAATACTTTGATTTATGCATGCTAAAACGAATTTAAAAGCTAAATAAAAAAAACAAAGCTTAATAGAAAAGAAATTAAAATTATTTAACCAATGAGGAAGAAACATAATATGCAACTTCAATGTGTAAATCAATTACCTAAAATAAACAATTGCATCCAGTCATTTGTCTCGTCTTCCATTTACTACCTCCATCTAACTTAGAGTGCAAGTAAAATAAATAAGCTTCCCAAATTGTACTCATGAATCTGCTCCAAGTCCATAAAGTATTTATGGTAGACAACACCGACATATATCACATTTGTTGTCCACAAAAATGCTTATGCCAACCAAAATCATAAAGTATGTCTTCAACGTATATTGTTTATGGTAGGCAACTTGTACATCATCACCCGTAACATTTACAATTGCATTTAAGTGGTCAATATATTTTTTTGTTAGGAATGAAAATCTGGAATGACACTCTCTAGTGTCTTTTATCTCCTTTTAGGGCTCACTAACATCGACTTTTAATTTTATTACTGCAACACCTCAAAATTTGATTAATATATTTAATCAAATTATTAATGTTTTTATTTAATTATTTAGCATGTGATACGATTTTAATTAAATATATTATGAGTGGTATGTGGTATATGGTGGGGGTGTAATGAGAGTATTGGTGGGTTGGTAGAATGATTAGAATAATTAAAAATAATTAGAATTAATAGTTATTTTTAATTAATTAAAATAAATAAAAAATAAAGGCTTTGGGCGAAATATAGAAACTAAGAAAAAATCAGAGAAGTTGTGAAAATTATAAGAGGAGTTGGGCCAAAACGTGATTATTAGAAAATTAAATTAGGTTTTTAGAGATAAAGGGGATAAGTTGAGATTTTGAAGAGAGGCTAGGGCTGAAAGAGGGAAGGACTCAAATCACCAACCTTAATCTATTTCAGAATTTGCTACTAGGAATCCGAGGTAAGGGGGGGGGGGGGGGACTACTTCGTATATTGGTATAATTGATGAAGGGTAATGAGGACTCCTTAATCCTCCTTTAGATTTTCTCCTATTTTGTCATTGTTGATTATGTGTGAACTATTTATTATGAATACATGTATATTCTGTTTGATTGGTACTATTATGTGCAATTCATATATTCATTTCATGTTAATTTCATGTGAAACTATATGATTAAATTCTGAAATTGGATGTTCTTACAAATTGGGTTACACTTGTTGAAGATGATGATGATTTTGAATCAAATTGATGTAATATATGTTAATGTATGCCTAATTGAGTGTTTTAATAATGTACGAACATGTATGATTGAATTTCTTGCGTTTGGGGTCAAAATCGAAGCTTCAATAGGGATTCAATGGTGGAATCACGTTTCTGATTTTTATAGTTATGGGTGACTTCTCTTAGTGAGGATGAACTCTCTTAGAGAACCCTCACTTATCAAGAAAGGTGCTCGCTTAGCGAGATGTGATAGAATGTGATATTTTCTGTGTTTTGGTCCTTGCTTAGGGAGTTGAATCTCCCTTAGCGAGCGTGACAATGCAGAGTAGCCGTTTTCGCTCAAATTATTGGCCTATCTTTGATTCCAGCGACTGTTGGTTGTTGTTTGGTCGTGTTTAATGAGATAAATTGATATGATTGAGTTATATATGGATGTTTGCTCGATGTGTCCATATATGTTATGAAGTGCAAGTATAATAATGAATTATTGTACATACTTGCTGATGATTGTTGAGATGTGTAGTTCAGAGTGTGAACTAATGTTGATGCATTTAGATGCATGATTTATTATAGTTTGATATGGGGATGTAATCATTGTGGTGGTGGCGTCATTACATTATTGTTTTCCATACATCATATGTTGTTGTTGTTATGAAAGAGGCAAGTCACAAGTTCAGATGTTGGGACTAATGATTTGTCTTGAGCTCAGATAAGGGGGCTCGGGGTTCAGATGATGGGACCCGGTTCGTATGAAGAGCCTTTGTTAAGGTGGTATCACATGCATAAGTTTAGTTGTTGTTGCATTGTATTACATAAAGATTATGCAAATGAGTTATTTTGAATGTTGTTGAGTAATTATTGTATTGGTTTATGTAATTTAAATGTATGAAAGTTGATGTTTTGCCTTTAGGATACCCTTGCATTCTTTTGCATCATTATATATTTTAAGTGTATTCTCACCCATTTGTTTTGTTGTGGCATTATGTGCTCCTTCTTGGGATACAAACAAACAGGTATATGAGTAGCTGCTTTAGAGTTGGAGGATGGCATTGAGGTTATTCTTCTTTTCTAGTTTTATGCATTTTTAGATTATCGTTTGTTTGATTTGTAACACTGGGTGGGTGAATGTTATCTTTTATTTTAATAAGTGTTACAAAGCAGATTGAATGTGGAGATTGTGTGACATCCTATGTGAAATAGTTGTTTATAGTTGATTTATTCTGTATAAGGGGTTTTTAGGGTGTTATAATAGTGGTATCATAGTAAGTTGGTCCATCCAATCATGTTTTTGTATTTTTGTCTATTCCCTGGTATATGACATATGTGTGAAACACTGTCGATACTCATTTATTTTTCTAACTGCTTGTCATTAGGAGCGGGATTGAAATAAGTGGGGGAGAAGCTTCTGCTTCTTTGAGAGGTTTTAGGTGTGGAGGATTGTTTCAGTGTGCCGCTGATTAAAATAGTGCAGGTTGTTGGATGATTAAGTGTTGTTTCCTGAGGTTGTTTAAGAGAAGGGTTCAAAGTTTATATCTGTTGAGTGCGTGAAAATATTGAATTTGGAAGTGTCTTATATGAATGGTAGCATGGTCATTGATACCCCAACTAATGGTTAAATGACTACTTTGTTGGTGTGTTTGAATTATCCTTTGATAATTTATGGTAGAGATTTTGGGATTGACTTATTTTGTTTGCCTCTAAGTCAATTCGATGTTATTTCGGGAATGAGTTGGTTGGAGTTCAACCATGCGCATATCAATTGTTTGATAAATCAGTGAAGTTTCTTGAATTCGAAGAGATTACAGAGCAAGTTTTATGATCGCGAGACACATAGGGATGTCCTTGAGAGAGAGAGTACTCAAGTGTTTATGGTGTTCATGTCCTTGAGAGGGGGAAACGAGATAATGATTACAAATCTACCTATTGTGTGTGAGTTTCCTAAAGTGTTCCGATAGCACACTAGTGATGAACGCAAAGTTGAGTTCGCCATAGACTTAGTACCCGATACTAGTCTTGTGTCGATGGCACCATATAGGATGTCAGCTTCAGAGATGAGTGAGCTGAATAAACAGTTAGAGGATCTACTTGAGAAGAAGTTTGTTCGACCGAGTGTTTCACTATGGCGAACATCGGTGCTGTTAGTTAAGAAGAAATATGCTAGCATGAGGTTGTGTGTTGAATATCGACAGTTGAACAAGGTTACTATCAAGAATAAGTATCCTCTTCTAAGAATTGATGATTTGATGGATCAGTTGGTTGGTGCTTGCATGTTTAGTAAGATTGATTTGTCGTCGGGTTATCAACAAATTTGTGTGAAGTCAGACGATATTCTGAAGATTGCGTTCAGAATGAGATATGGTCACTATGAATATTTTATGATGTCATTTGGTGTTTCTAATGCACAAGGTGTGTTTAGGGAATATATGAATATGATTTTCCATCAGTATTTGAATCAGTTTGTGGTTGTGTTCATAAATGATATTTTGATACATTCTAAGTCTAATGAAGAGCATGTAGAGCATCTGAAAGTTGTGTTGCAAACCTTGAAAGAAAAGAAGTTGTATGCAAAGTTATCTAAGCGTGATTTTTGGTTGAAAGAAGCGAGTTTCTTTGGTCATGTGATATCTAATAGTGGTATCAATGTGGATACTTCAAAGATAGACGGAGTGTTGCAGTTGGAGACTCTGAAGTCTGTTATAGAGATCATAAGTTTTCTTGGTTTGGCTGGTTAGTACAGAAGGTTTATCGAAGGCTTTTTGAAGTTGGTGTTGCCTTTGAATCAGTTGACTCGAAAAGGTAAAACTTATGTGTGGAGTGTTCAGTGTGAAAATATTTTTCAAAAACTCAAGAAGAAGTTGACATCAACTCCAGTTTTGATTTTGCCAAGTCCAAGTGAATCCTTTGTTGTGTATTATGATGCTTCAGAGATGAGTCTAGGTGGTGTGTTGATGTAAAATGGTCAGGTTGTGGCTTATGCTTCTATACAGTTGAAAGTTCATGAGAGGATTTATCCTACGTATGATCTAGAGTTGGCGGCCATGGTGTTTGTGTTAAAAATATGGAGACATTATTAGTTTGGTTCCAGATTTTAAGTGTTCAGTGACCATAAGAGTTTAAAGTACTTGCTCGATCATAAAAAGTTGATTATGAGGCAGAGGAGGTGGCTTGAATTTTTGAAATATTATGATTTCATATTGAGTTACCATGCGGGTAAAGCCAATGTTGTAGTTGATGCTTTGAGAAGAAAGTCGTTGCATATGTCGATGCTTGTGGTTCGAGAATTAGAGTTAATCAGATAATTTAGAGATTTAAGTTTATTATGTGAAATGAATCCTAACAGTGTGAAGTTGGGTATGTTAAAGTTGACTAGTGGCATTCTCAAAGAAATATGAGAAAGTCAGAAATCAGACTTGAGATTGATTGACCAACTAGTGTTATTCAATCAAGGTAAAAATGTGGATTTTAGAATGGATGAGAATGGTGTTATGCGTTTTCGTGACAGAGTTTATGTACCTGATGTGCCAAAACTTAAGAAGAGTATTCTTGAAGAAGGTCACAAAAGTAGTATGAGTATTCATCCTGGTGCTACTAAACTGTATCAAGACTTGAAGAAAATGTTTTAGTGGCCAAGAATGAAGAAGGATATAGCTGAGTTCATTTATGCGTGTTTGACTTACCAAAAGTTGAAGATCAAACATTAGAAACAGTTGGGTTTGATGAAACCATTGGATATTCCTGAGTGGAAATGGGATGGTATTTCCATGGATTTTGTGACAAGTTTGCCTAATATTTCTAAAGGGAATGATTCAGTTTGTGTTATAATGAATAGGTTGACTAAATTGGCTCATTTCGTTCCGATTAAGATTAGTTATTCATTGTAGAAGTTGGCTGAAGTGTATATTAAGAAGGTTGTTAACTTGCATGATATTCCTTTGAGTATTATTTCTGATATAGATATGAGATTCACATTGAGGTTATTGGGGATTTTTCAGGAAGCCATGGGTACTAAGTTGAAGTTGAATTCTGCTTATTATCCGTAGACAAGCAGTCAGACAGAGAGGACTATCCGATCTTTAGAGGATTCACTAAGAACTTGTATTTTGGAGCAGGGAGGTAACTGATATAGTTACCTACCGTTGGTTGAGTTCAATTACAATAGTAGTTTCCATTCTAGTATTGGAATGGTTCCATTCAAAGCTTTGTATGTTAAAAGGTGTAAGACACCTTTGTGTTAGTATGATTCTGCCGAGTGTTGTGCTTGGACATGAGATTGTTCAACAGACTACCGAGAAGATCAAGATGATCCAAGAAAAGATGAAAGCTTCGCAGAGTCTCTAGAAGAGTTATCATGATAGGATGAGGAAAACACTTGAGTTCCAAGAGGGAGATCATGTGTTCCTGCGAGTCACTCCAGTGACACGTGTTGGTTGTGCTTTGAAATCTCGAAAGCCTATGCCGCATTTCATTGGTCCTTATCAGATTATGAAGCGTGTAGGAGAAGTGTCCTACAAAGTTGCTTTATTGTCATTTATTTGAAATCTTCATGATGTCTTTCATGTGTCTCAATTGAGGAAGTATATTCCTGATTCGTCTCATGTGATTCAAGTGGACGATGTGCAAGTTAAAGAGAACTTGACCATTGAGACATCTCCCTTGAGAGTAGAGGATCGCAAAGTGAAGCACTTGAGAGGCAATGAGATTTCGCTGGTGAAGGTGGTGTGGGGAGGAACAACTGGAAAAAGTATGACGTGGGAGCTGGAGAGTCA
The DNA here is from genome assembly GCF_024323335.1 of Lathyrus oleraceus. Classification (NCBI taxonomy): domain Eukaryota; kingdom Viridiplantae; phylum Streptophyta; class Magnoliopsida; order Fabales; family Fabaceae; genus Lathyrus; species Lathyrus oleraceus. The sequence goes on along the minus strand of NC_066584.1, from coordinate 44,291,680 downwards.
GATGAGAGAGTCGAATTCGACTCTATTTCCTTCAGGTAATTTTCAAGGGCGAAAATTATCTAAGTGAGGGAGAGTTGTAACACTCCAAAATTTGATTAATATATTTAATCAAATTATTAGTATTTTTGTTTAATTATTTAGTATGTGATACACTTTTAATTAAATATATTATGAGTGTTATATGGTATATGGTGGAGTGTAGTGAGAGTATTTGTGAGTTAGTAGAATGATTAGAATAATTAAAAAATAATTAGAATTAGTAGTTGTTTTTAATTAATTAAAATAAATAGAAAATAAAGGTTTTTGGGTGGAAAATAGAAACTAAGAAGAAATAAGGGAAGTGGTGAGAATTATAAGAGGAGTTGGGGCAAAGTGTTATTATTAGAAGATTGAATTAGGTTTTTAGAGATAAAAATAGATTAGTTAAGCTTTTGAAGAGATAGTAGGTAAAGTTGGAGTTTTTGGAGAAAAAAAAGAGGCTAGGGCTTGAAGAAGGAAGGACTCAAATCACCGACCTTATTTAGATTCAAAATTTGCTGCTAGGAATATGAGGTATGAGGGGGGGGGGGGGGGGGGGGCTACTTCGTATGTTGGTGTAATTGATGAAGGGTAGTGCGGACTCCTTAATCCTCATCTGGGTTTTCTCATATTTTGTCATTGTTGATTCTGTCTGAACTTTGAATACATGTATATTATGTTTGATTGATGTTGTTGTGTGAAATTCGTGTACTAATTTCATGCGAAACTATATGATTAAATTCTAAAGTTGAGTGTTCTTAGGAGTTTGGTTGCAATTGTTGAAGACAATGATGATTTTGAATCAAATTGATGTAATATATATTAATTTGTTCCTAGTTGAGTGTTTTAATACTGAATTAACATGTATGATTGAATTTCATGCGTTTGAGGTCGACTGAGATCAAAATCGAGCTTCGATAGGGCTTTAATGGTGATTCATGTTTCCGATTTTTGCAATTTTGAGCGACTTCGCTTAGCTAGGATGTACTTCACTTAGTGAGCCCTTGCTTAGTGATGAAGGCACTCACTTAGAGAGTTGTGACAGAATGTGATATTTTTTGTTTTTTGGCTCTCGCTTAGCAACGTGACATCACATAGTTGTCATTTTTAACTCAAATTGTCGACCTGTCTTCAATTCCAGCAACTGTTGGTTACTGTTTGGCCGTGTTTAATGAGATAAATTGATATGATTGAGTGATATATGATTGTTTGTTTGATGTGTGTATATATGTTGTGAAGTGCAAGTATAATTATGTGAATTGTTGTACATACTTGTTGATGATTGTTGAGATGCTTAGTTCGGAGTATGAATTACTAATGTTGCGTTTAAATGCATGATTGATTATAGCCATATGTGAGGTTGTAACCATTGCGGTGTTGTTGTCGTTGAATTATTGTATACCATACATCATATATTGTCGTTGTTGTGAAAGAGGCAAGTCACAAGTTCAAACATTGGGACTAATGATTTGTCCCTAGCTCAAATGAGGGGCCCAAGGTTCAGATGTTGGGATCCGGTTCGTTTGAAGAACCTTTGTTTAGTTAGTATCAAATACATGAGCGTAGTCGTTGTTGCATTGCATTACATGAAGATTATGCATATGAGTTTTTTTGGTGTTGTTGAGTCATTGTTGTGTTGATTTATGTAATTAAAATGTATGAAAGTTGATGTTTTATCTTTAGGCTACCCTTGCATTCTTTTGCATCATTATATATTTTGAGTATATTCTCACTCCTTTATTATGTTATGGCATTTTAGTATGGCTCCTTCTTGGGGTACATACAAGCAGGTAGATTAGTAGTTGCTTTAGAGTTGACGAATGACGTTGAGATTATTCTTCTTTTTCCAGTTTTATGTGTTTTTAGATTATCATTGCTCTGATATATAACACTATATGGGCAAACGTTATGTTTTATTCTGAGTTATTGTTGTGAGATTAAATGTTATAACTCCTGTGTTTGAGTTACTTTGACGTTGAAGTCATATTACCCTGATTTAGTTTAATTTTAAATAAAAGTTATATTTGAACTTATTTGATTGAGTCGTTATTTTTAATGATTAATTTCGTTGCGATGAGTCTAAATAAAATAGAGCATGTGATGACAAGTATTTTAAATTAAATGTTTTGTTTAACAAGGGTTTACAGACCAGGTTGAATGTCGAGATTGTGTGACATCCTATGTGAAGTAGTTGTTTATAATTAATTTATTTCGTATAATTTTGAGTGAGAGTTTTAGGGTGTTACAATTACCATTAGATCGAATGTCTTAGATCTATGAATGGTATAGTGATCCAACAATCTTCTTGTGATCGGAAGATGGATGAGACACAATACATCACCAAGGTTGATGCTCATCTTACTAATGGGAAGATGGAATGGCGACGCCTCGACATGTCATTTGTAAAAAAATTCTAACAAAAGATCATGGTTAATATAACTATATCCTTTCATACAGAAGTCTTTCATACCAAATAGCTTCAATATTTCCTAAAACTAAGCTTAATTTGGATGGGGAAGCTTAACTATCTTCCTAGTATGATTTGTACATTTTAGTGTGTCACAATACTGAAAAAAAAACATCAACATCAACATCAAACAATACAATATGTATAAAATATATGTTTAAAAGAGTAATTAAACATTTACGCTACATCTCTTTCCAACACAAGCCTATAAATACAATATGCATAATATGTAAGTAATGACATGTCATATGGACCTCTAATATAACACACAGTGCGACAAGAGTAGGTCTGACTGTGGGTTATGCGCATGTACAACAACACCAAAAGCACGAAAGGGAGCAACATGTGTTTTGTTAAAAGCCAGAGATACATGACCACAGGAAGAAGACCCTTCATAAGCCCGAGATGATTCTCTAGCAACTTGCAATAATTGGGCTCTCTCCCTACGTACTGAAGCCTTTTGTGTCAGTCATCCATGTTTGTGAGAGTTCTAGTGTTCTTAAGAGAAATTGTTTTTTTTTAAATTTAAAACGCAACAGAATGGAGAGGGGAAAACTTAAATACAACGTCCAAATTTCGTTATTCGTATAATGCATATGAATTTTGTAATTCGAGCATATTATTTTCTTGACTTTGACATGGTTATAATATTTTTTGAGATTAACAAATGTGAGTAGTGTGGAGAAGTCTCACATTGTTAGAAATATGAAGACTTGAACATTTATAAGTGAAAGAATTCACACACCTATCACCTTAAAATTTTGGGTGAGTATAAGGTGTGTCTCTCACAAATATGTGTTGCGCATAAATAAAATCTTCAAAAATAAAATTGTTCTCTCGTGTTGACTCATAAATTAACCCCAACAATATTGAGTTTGTAGTGTCGTGGTGTGTTGGATTTTTTAAACCATGTCAAATGGATATTTTTGAATTTCATAAGTGAGTAATTGTATGAAATGATTTTTTTTATATCAAATAATTTAGTGGTTAAAATTCACTTTAACGAATAAATGGGTAATTTTCTATTTTTAATTTCTTAATTTTGTATATGATTATTTAAATTATTGTGAATATATTTTTCACACATTTACATATTTAATTTCATCGATTGAGTTATGACTTTCGTTTTTTTAAAGGTTATGACTTTCGGACATAATTGTGCGGATTTATTTAAATAAATAAAATAATAATAACAATTGTTAAAAATTCAATAGTGAAATTTTAGATTTGAATTTTAATATTGACATTGTTAGATCCACAGGCCTACATTTCTAGCCATACTATTCCACCCTCTATTTTCCAATGGTAGTCAACAAAAGAATAGTAACTTTGAATTTTGACCAAGAGAATAGTAACTTTGAAGTTTGACCAAGAGAATAGTAACTTTGAATTTGACCAAAAGAATAGTAACTTTGAATTTGACCACATGAATCCTATAAATACTCATTGAAGTTGTAGGAAAATTTAAAATTTTTTCTCAAGACAATGAATGCATTTGCATTTGACAGAAAAATTGTAATTTGAGAGTTAGAGAAATTTTCTAGTGTGAGAAAAATTTATGTGAGAGAAACTCTTGGTTGTAATTGGGTTGTGGGTGAGAGAAACTTTTGAGTGTTTGTAAACACAGTGTATTTTTCTCTTTTCAGTAAAAGGTCTGCAGCAGCCCGGAGACGTAGGCATACTTGGCCGAACTCCGTTATCAATTGTGTGTGTGTTTTTATGCTTCCGCATATTATTGTTTTTACGAATCTGACTAAGAGGAAATTCGGCGTAGTTTTCTAACAACTGGCATCAGAGCTGGTTGGTTCGGCCGAATAATTGTTTTGGGGGAAAGTACTATTCATGTGAATAGTAACTTTGTGATTAGTGTTTTTCGTGAATAGTGAAAATTGGTCAGCATTACCAATTTTTTCGGTGGTTTGCATAAATTATCATAGGCGATCCAGAGGAGTCAGGTTCGAGTAGGAACTATGGCGGCAGACGAAGGAAAAGTGAAAATCGAAAAGTTCGACGGTGCGGACTTCAGCTTTTGGAAGATGCAAATAGAGGATTATTTGTATCAGAAAAGCATGCATCAACCTCTCACGAGTAAACCAGCAGATATGAAAGAAGATGACTGGAAACTTCTTGATAGAAAGGCTCTTGGAGTCATTCGATTGACGTTATCTCGTAATGTTGCCTTCAACATTGCCAAAGAAAAGACTACGGCTGGTCTTATGAAGGCCCTTTCTAACATGTACGAAAAGCCATCGGCCTCAAACAAAGTTCATTTGATGAGGCGGTTGTTCAACTTACGGATGGCAGAAGGTGCATCAACGGCGCAACATCTAAATGAACTCAGCACAGTCACAACCCAGTTGAGTTCAGTTGGAATCGACTTTGATGATGAAGTACGGGCTTTGATACTCTTGTCTTCCCTACCAGAAAGTTGGAATGCTACTGTCACAGCTGTGAGTAGCTCATCGGGAAACAACAAGTTAAAATTTGATGATGTTCGTGATTTGGTTCTCAGTGAGGAGATCCGACGGAGAGAGTCGGGTGAATCATCAACCTCTTCAGTATTGCATACAGAGTCAAGAGGAAGGAGTTCAACCAAAGGAAGCGGACGCGGAAAATCAAAAGAAAGGCGATCCAAGTCCAGAAATCATCATAGTTCTAACAACTCAAAGACTATTGAGTGTTGGAATTGTGGGAAGACGGGACACTATAAAAACCAGTGCAGGAGTGCACCAAAGAGACATGAGGCGAAAGATGAGGCAAACGTTGCTTCAACCTCAAGAGGAGGTGATGCATTAATATGCTCTTTGGAGAACAAGGAAGAGTCGTGGGTGTTAGACTCTGGAGCATCCTTTCACGCAACTTCGCAGAAAGAACTCATCGAGAATTATGTCCCTGGAAACCTTGGTAAAGTTTACCTTGGTAATGAACAATCTTGCGAGATTGTAGGAAAAGGTGTAGTGAAGATCATGTTGAACGGGTCTGTTTGGGAGCTGAAGAATGTCAGACATATCCCCGACCTGACAAAGAACTTAATCTCAGTAGGCCAGTTGGCCAGTGACGGCTACACAACAATCTTCCACGGAGATCAGTGGAAAATTTCAAAGGGTGCAATGACGATAGCTCGCGGTAAAAAGAGTGGTACTCTTTACAAGACGGCAGGAGAATGTCATCTTATTTCGGTGGCAGCAAGTGGAAATCCCAACCTATGGCACCAGAGACTTGGCCATATGAGTGAGAAAGGGATGAAGGTAATGCACTCGAAGGGAAAACTTCCAGGTCTTCAATCAGTAGAAATTGACATGTGTGAAGACTGTATATTTGGAAAGCAGAAGAGAGTTAGCTTTCAGACAAACGGAAGGAAGCCAAAGAAGGAGAGACTCGAGCTCGTTCACTCTGATGTTTGGGGTCCAACGACAGTCTCATCCATTGGTGGAAAACGATACTTTGTGATTTTTATTGACGACCACTCCAGAAAGGTATGGGTATACTTTCTGAAACATAAATCTGAAGTATTTGAAGCTTTCAAGATATGGAAAGCCATGGTGGAGAATGAGACAGGGTTGAAGATCAAAAAGCTCAGAACCGACAATGGTGGTGAATATGAAGACACCAAATTCAAGAAGTTTTGCTATGGGCATGGGATCAGAATAGAGAGGACCGTGCCAGGTACGCCTCAACACAATGGTATAGCTGAGCGCATGAACCGAACATTGACTGAAAGAGCCAGAAGCATGCGTGTGCAATCAGGTCTTCCAAAGCATTTCTGGGCAGAAACAGTCAACACAGCAGCTTACTTGATCAACCGAGGTCCATCAGTGCCATTGGAACATAGACTACCAGAAGAGGTATGGAGCGGAAAAGAGGTAAAACTCTCACATCTTAGAATTTTCGGTTGTACAACATATGTACACATCAGCGATCAAGGCCGGAACAAGCTTGATCCCAAATCAAAGAAGTGTACTTTCATTGGTTACGGTGAAGATGAGTTTGGTTACCGTCTTTGGGATGACGAGAACAGAAAGATGATCCGCAGTAGAGATGTGATCTTCAATGAGAGGGTAATGTACAAGGACAAGCATGATACAGGTGCCATCAACTCAGAACCAAGTGGGCCAGTTTATGCAGATGTGGACGATGTCCTTGAAAGACCCACAGTTGATAGTCCTCAGCCAGAAGAATCAACTGAACCAGGCAATGTGCAGCAGTCTGACAGAACAGAGCATTCTACTCCAGCTCCGGAGTTAAGGAGGTCTTCTCGAGTTCCTGTACCTAACAGGAAATACATGAGCTACATGTTGTTGACAGATGGAGGAGAACCTGAAGACTATGCAGAAGCATGTCAGACAGTAGATGCGAACAAAACAAGTGGGAGCTTGCCATGAAAGACGAGATGAAGTCTTTGATCTCAAATCAAACATGGGAACTAGAAGAGTTACCTATGGGAAAGAAGGCACTTCACAATAAATGGGTGTATCGAGTGAAGCAGGAGCATGATGGCTCTAAAAGATATAAAGCTCGACTTGTTGTAAAAGGATTCCAGCAAAAGGAAGGAGTCGATTACACCGAGATTTTCGCACCAGTTGTGAAGCTCAATACTATCAGGTCTGTGTTAAGTATTGTTGCCAGTGATGAGCTCTACTTGGAGCAGTTGGACGTGAAGACTGCATTTCTTCATGGAGACCTAGATGAGGAGATCTATATGCACCAACCAGAAGGTTTCTCAGAGAAAAAGAATATGGTGTGCAGATTAAAGAAGAGCTTGTATGGCCTAAAGCAAGCTCCAAGGCAGTGGTATATGAAGTTTGAGAGCTTCATGCACAAGGAAGGTTTCAAGAAGTGCAATGCTGACCACTGTTGTTTCTTCAAGAGATATAACTCCAGTTATATCATTTTGCTACTTTATGTCGATGATATGTTAGTAGCAGGTCCAGATATGACCGAGATCAGAAATTTGAAGAAACAATTGTCAAAAGAATTTGACATGAAAGATTTAGGTCCAGCGAAGAAGATCCTTGGAATGCAAATCACGAGAGATAAGCAAAAGGGAACCTTGCAGTTATCTCAGACAGAGTACATCAACCGTGTTTTGCAGAGATTCAACATGGACAACGCCAAACCGGTTAGCACACCTTTGGCTAGTCATTTTCGTCTATCAAAGGATCAGTCCCCTAAGACAGCGGAAGATAAGGAATTAATGACTAAGATTCCATATGCTTCAGCCATAGGAAGTTTGATGTACGCGATGGTCTGCACGAGGCCAGACATTGGCCATGCAGTGGGAGTTGTAAGCAGGTTTATGTCAAATCCAGGTAAAGCTCATTGGGAAGCTGTGAAATGGATTTTGAGATATCTACGAGGCACTAAGGAGAAGTGTTTGTGCTTTAGTAAAGGTAAGTTAAAAGTACAAGGGTACGTAGATGCAGACTTTGCAGGTGAAGTTGATCACCGAAGAAGCACGACTGGTTACATATTTACTGTTGGTACTAGTGCTGTTAGTTGGATGTCGCGGATACAAAAGATTGTTGCTCTATCCACTACAGAGGCTGAATATGTCGCAGTAACAGAAGCTAGCAAAGAATTGATATGGCTTCAGGGATTGTTAACAGAGTTGGGTTTCATCCAAGAGGATAATGTCTTGCACAGTGATAGTCAGAGTGCAATACATCTGGCAAAGAATTCAGCATTTCACTCTCGAACGAAGCACATTGATCTCCGTTATCACTTCATAAGATCTCTGATTGAGGATGAGGTACTAACATTGAGGAAGATCTTAGGAAGCAAGAATCCAGCAGACATGTTGACAAAGGTGGTGACCATTGACAAACTGAAGTTGTGTTCAACTTCAGTTGGCCTGCTAGAATAATATGCAAGAGAGGCTGCTGCATGATCGAGGTGTGAAGACCGACTGAAGTCAGTCTTCAAGTGGGAGATTGTTAGATCCACAGGCCTACATTTCTAGCCATACTATTCCACCCTCTATTTTCCAATGGTAGTCAACAAAAGAATAGTAACTTTGAATTTTGACCAAGAGAATAGTAACTTTGAAGTTTGACCAAGAGAATAGTAACTTTGAATTTGACCAAAAGAATAGTAACTTTGAATTTGACCACATGAATCCTATAAATACTCATTGAAGTTGTAGGAAAATTTAAAATTTTTTCTCAAGACAATGAATGCATTTGCATTTGACAGAAAAATTGTAATTTGAGAGTTAGAGAAATTTTCTAGTGTGAGAAAAATTTCTGTGAGAGAAACTCTTGGGTGTAATTGGGTTGTGGGTGAGAAAAACTTTTGAGTGTTTGTAAACACAGTGTATTTTTCTCTTTTCAGTAAAAGGTCTGCAGCAGCCCGGAGACGTAGGCATACTTGGCCGAACTCCGTTATCAATTGTGTGTGTGTTTTTATGCTTCCGCATATTATTGTTTTTACGAATCTGACTAAGAGGAAATTCGGCGTAGTTTTCTAAGAGACATGCGGTAACACTATTTAATAGCTGAAATCTAACTTAGACAAAAGTGCAAATTTCATTTTATTTTCCATGCATAGTGTATATACATTTATTTTGCATTATCTAATAAATCTAGATGAATTTGCATCCTTAATTCATATTATGCACCGAAAATGTCTCCTTTTACATATGTCGTGATTCTCCTAGACTCCTCCTAGTAGCCACTTATTCTTATCTCTCACCACATTAGATAATGTAGTGGACAAGGAACGTTCAATACCTAAATTATTATTCCTATATTCATGTTCAAAGGTCAATAGAGGTAGCATGTATGTAGATTCTCGTATACACAAAAAACATATCAACAACTTTGTGCTAGCTTAAAGCACTTCTTCCACCAATGCTCAATCATCTCCACTACTCACTACTGACTAGACATATGGTTCTAAATTCATGGTTTTCGTTTCGATTTCAAATTAAAAATTCACAAAACTACCAACACCGTTCATTTATTATGCCCTACCACATTAAACTATTATGCACTAGTACTTTTTTTCCCCTCTTATAATACTATTATTATGCACTACATAGCATACGTGGAAGTGTATCATTGGTTGATTGAATATATTCTATGCTCAACATCGATGCAATACCGACACTGACACATTAACAGAGTAACACAGACGCGATTATACGCAGTAATAGTGTGTAGGATGCCTTGTAGATGGTGACTATATATGAAATAGTGTAACAATATCTTGCAATAAATTGGAGAAAGATTCAAGAGCTTTTTTGAATGAGTTTGTTATTTTTTTGTTATGCTAGTAGTGCCAAGTCCCAAACACAAATGTCCCAATGTTTGTCATTCCAACGTGGATAGCATAATAGAAGCACAAAGGTTTCTTCAAAAGTGCTTCTCTGTCATAATTACTTGTCATCTCTCTCTATCTATAGATATTCCTCAAAATAACTGTGGAGGATGTGAAGAATTCGCGTTCAAAAACAGGTATGTGCTTCTTCTTTCTGTTTATGAATTGTTGAATTAATTGCTTAAGTTCTCTTATATCATATGAATTGATATGTTAGTTATGTCACATAATCGCTTATCAAGAAAATTATTGTAAATATATACTTAGCAAGTAACTATATGAATATTTACACATCTAGTAATATATTAATACTAATATGATACTAGAACTAATATTTATCTGAAATAACAATTCTAGTGTACGATCCACGCCTTCTTTTTAGCCGTTTGATGATGAGACTTACAGGACCTTATGGTAAGTCATCTACATCAGATTTTTACTTCTTTATTCTCCTCCCCGCACCGCCAAAAGCTACCACCATCTTCTTCATCATCGCTCTCGGCCGTTCTATTCTCCGACGGAGATGGATTCGACTGATTTCACCATTCGCGGTTGTTGCGTCTGGTATTTTTCGAAAACACCGTCTCGCAATGACTCTAGCCTGTGCCGACGGTGACGTTACCGTATGCATTAGCTCCGTCATCGCCGATGAAAGGTATCGTCAATGTAGGTCGCTTAATCTTTACGCGCGTGAAAGATTACTCAGAGGTTTGTTAGATTGGTAATAATCTTGTTGCATCTTGTATTACAGTTTTCCAATTTGATATATTATGTAGAAGCATTAACAGAGTATACAGTAAACTGAATTCATGAATTCATAGCAGATTTTAATTAGTTCTTCCATAATAATAGTACTATTTGAATATCAAGATCTACATCACAACCATCATCAACACTTAAAAGTCGCATATTTTTAAATATAAACTAATATAGCAATATAGTATACAGTTAGTATTGCTATATAATAATAGAGTTAGTTAGATTAGCTTGTTAGTTTACAACATAATCAGTTTCTGTTATAAGATACTTGCACAAAGTAGAAGTTCAGATGCGTTCGGAATCTTTTGTGACTTCAAAACTATGATAGAAGTTCAGTTTCGTACCTAATTCAGACATGTGACAACTAGGGGAATAGACGGTATTCAAAAACCAAGACTCAACCTTACTCTTCTTCTCACAGTAGGAGAATTCACTCATCACAAAATGCCTTATAGAATCCTGTGTGGTTGGCAGTCATGACTACTGAATATCAGCCCCTTCTTAAAACAACAGAGAGTCCTTTGTTCATCTCCCTTCTAAGGGCTATTATCAACAGCATGAATTGTTTTACATAAACCTTTTCCTCTGTTGTTAAACCACTTACTATGCGAACAATACTCACCATTCCTATTTCTAGGCAGTTTCTTTAATAGCATTCTTGAAGAAAAAATTTCTATGCAACAGCCCCCAGATTTTCAAGTACAAGATAAATCAATCATTTACCGGTTCCACAAAGCAATTTGTGGTCTCAAACAAGCTTCAAGAGCTTGGTTTGACTGTCTAAAGGCTTCACTCAAAGGGCTTGGTTCATATCCAGCAGGGGTGTTTCCTCTCTATTCACACTCACCACTTCAACCTACACTACTTAGACTATAGTGATGCTTGTCCGTGTAGATGAAATTATTTTCACTAATAACTTTCTACCTCACACTCAGTAGTCATTTACTAGGCTGAACACCCACTTTTCTCTCAAACAATTTGGAAACCTGGAATATTTTTCGGGTACAGGTTCAACACCTTAAAAAGGCAGCCTCATTCTCGCCCGACTAAGAACATCTGAGATCTCCTTGCTAAAGCCAACATGGCAGATGCTCTATCTCAATGCTCTATGATTTTGCCTAGCGCATCTTCAGGAAAACGCTACTAATAAATAATCTTTGAAGTGAGAACAACAATTTGGTTTCTGTTGTCTTTGTCACATAGTCACGGACATGATATAAATGACCTTTGGTCGTGGTTATATTCTCGTATGAAACCTTATTCCAGTCTATGTTAACAATTAAATCCTAGAAATATTCTATCAACCCAAAACTAATTGTTTCCTTCACTATGGGTTCCTGCTCTAGAAAATATTACTTTTTTGTTTCTTTTCCTCTATGAGCTTATTGTTGGAATTTGCACATTAGAATAAGAAAATAATACTTCTACTTCCCCTCTAACTAGACTTTGTTGCTTTTGATTAAGGGAATACTAAGCAATTTGTTGACAGGAGAAGGAAATTGAATGGCAAAAGTTTGTTGGCCATATTTTGATCCTGAGTATGAAAACTTCAGCAACAGAATCAACCCTCCAAGGTTCACTGTTAACTTCCTTTGAAATACATTACTTGTTTTCTTCTCCAATGATCTACAAACAGTTTTAAATCTATAAAATGCACTGGTTTTTTTAATAAATAACAAAATGACGATTTTTAGTATTAGCATTTATAGATATTTGTATATTATAATATTTTTCGGCGTCATTTGACTGATTTAACTTAATCTTAAAGGTCAAAAGGCAAAAGAACTGCACAGCATAAATTTAAAAGCTTCTTTTAGTTCATAATGACCAGTTCTTGTTTTGTCACAAAGAAAGAAACTAGTCCTTTGTTACAAGATAGATGCTATCAGTTCAATCCCTAGTTGTGTCATAGGTTAAACTCCTTGTGGATTTGAGGAATATGGTGGGAATTTTTAATATCCAGAAGTTGCTCGTTTTGGTGAACTCTGTTTCCACTTCGCAGGGTCTCTATGGACAATGATAGTTGCCATGATTGTACATTGATCAAGGTATAATTCCTCAAAATAATTGATTAATTCTAATATTTTTCATGGCCTCATTCTGAGTCTTAATTTGCCAGCTGAAGGAAACCTAGCCACTGTATTTAAACCTAACCTAACTTCTTTGAGTTAAACTTATTGGCCTTCAGTCAATTCTGATACGCCGTCTGGATTTCCTATGATTAGTTTACTTTTGCAGAAACTTATGTTTAGCAATATTTTCTTTACTAAAAATTAGTTGAAAATTTAAACTAAAAGCTTGTTGAGAAGATAGAACTCCTGTTAAAACCTCTTCCAGTGATTTCTAAATAATTTCTTCATTTCCTAGTAAATTAGGCTACATCAAGTGGCCATCATCATTAGATAATTTTACTTCCATGGTATTCACATGGAGATAAGTTGATGTAATATATAATGGATTCATTTTACGATAATGCAGATTGATAGTGTCAATAAACCTGGAATTCTGCTGGAAGTCGTGCAAATCCTAACAGACCTTGACTTCATAATCACCAAAGCTTACATATCTTCTGATGGTGGATGGTTTATGGATGGTACGTTTGCAATTGAATTCAAACTTGAACCGGAAATGCATTGACTGATACTTACATAGATGTGTCTTATTCATGCTTGTTGTCTATTTTATTATTTACTTAATTATACTCTTGGTAATTATTTATTGCATATGTAAATATTGGTTGCAATCAACATGATCTTCAATTTTTTTTTACTACATATGTGAATATGCCCATGATGTATTTATATGCTTCTTTTGTGGCAACTAAAATATCAAGGGTCATGGATCAGAACATTTGCACAAAATATGCACATTTGTGCTTAGACGTACCAGAACATATCATGTTAAAAGTTGTAGTTAATATGTTTAGTTAATGTAATAAACAGTATTTCATGTCACGGATCAGCAAGGAAAGAAGATAACAGACATCAAAATTATCGACTTCATTGAAAAGGTATGTATCTTCGATGTCCTCTATTTCTATCCGAGATGCTTTTAGTAAGATATGGCAATGCTTTTAGTAGCCTTTATCTTCAACTTAGAAAAGGAACCATGCAAGATTTGCTAATTCTTATTTTTGTTCTCTCAATAGCAAGGATGGGAGTGGAGACCAGATATGCATTATGCCTGTCCCGCTTTTTGAGTGTCTAATGCACTTCCTTGTTCTATTAAAATAACGAAAATAGAATGATACAAAAATGTTCTATTAAAATCAATAATTACATATAGCAGAATCATGTCCTTGTAGCAACTTAAGTATGTTACATACATCAAATACTAAGAACTTGTTTGTGAACACTTCAATAGGCTCTAGGACCAAAGGGCCGCAAGAGCACAGAAGGTGTGAAGAGTTGGTCAGGCAAACGAGTTGGTGTGCACCCCGTTGGTGATCATACAGCCATTGAGCTCATTGGTAAGGACCGGCCAGGTCTCTTGTCAGAGATCTCGGCTGTCCTTGCAAGCCTCCAATTCAATGTGATTGCAGCTGAAGTTTGGACTCATAACAGGCGAATAGCATGTGTTCTTTATGTCAATGACGCTACAAACCAAGCTATGGATAATGACTCAAAAAGATTGTCTACTATTGAGGAGCAGCTCAACCACATCCTGCGTGGATGTGAGGATGATGAGAAAGTGGCTCGGACCAGTTTCTCCATGGGTTTCACCTTCACCCACATGGACAGAAGGCTCCACCAAATGCTGTTTGCTGATAGGGATTATGAGAGTGCCGGAGTAACCACAACAAATGTTGATTGTCCTCCTTCTTTCAGGCCAAATATCAGAATAGAACGCATTGAGGAAAAAGGCTACTCAGTCGTTAGTGTCAAATGCAAAGATCGGGCAAAATTAATGTTTGACATTGTCTGCACTCTCACTGACATGGAATATGTTGTTTTTCATGCCTCAATCTCATCTGAAGGCCCTTATGCATCACAGGTATGAAATGTAACAGTAACACACACATCAAATTAATTAATAATTGACAAATTTGAAGTGGACTAAGTTGTTGATGCTGCATTTTTAGGAGTATTTCATCAGGCACATGGATGGGTGCACACTTGACACTGAAGGGGAGAAAGAAAGGGTTGTCAAATGCATTGAAGCTGCTATTCAAAGAAGAGTAAGCGAGGTAATGTAACATATCGTTTAAATTTTTTTTTTTAAGTATATGCTAGCTACATTAATCCTTAGTAAAAAACAACTCAAGGACAAACTCCTGCTTCTCAGCTCTTATTAGTAAGTCTTTCCTGCCCTATTAACAAACTTGGATATTTCTTTTGACATATACAATTCCCCATAGCTTCATATCTATGTGTTCTTCTAGCTGAAGTCAGCGATCTACTATTCTTTTCTGCATGTGATTCTTCAGCAGAAAGTCTTCTGAGTTTGACCAAATGAATACATTTTGAACCTGCAGCTATCTGCTTGTATTGTTGCGAATGGTACGGTATACATACACGGTGATAAGTTCCACTCAGATTGTATCTGACCATCGTATCCACCAATGAATCGGTGACGGTTGATGGTCTTTTGTCTTCACTAGAGCTTAAGAATCCTTATGCTCCACACGTAATATCATCCACATCTCTATAATCTCAACATAAACAAAAATGTTTAATATATTTTTAGTTCTTATAAACTCATGATTGTCTAGCTTTAGTCCTTTCAAAATTCTATTCATTTTTAATCTCTATTCAACAAAAACTGTGTGATTTTAATTATTTCTCAACAGGACTAAAAACACACAGTTTTTATATCTTACAAGAGTATAAATGGTAAAAGTTTTTTAAACTAAAGTTGAACAGTCGTGATTTTGAAGGGGCTATAACTAATTAATGGTGTTGAATGTGACAAATGCATGTCATAAATTCATAATCAGTCATATATAAGGTGAATCAGCTATCATGCATATTGTTATCATCTTCTAAGTTTGACATAAATTATTGTTCATACAACAAATGAATTAATAAATGAATGATGAAGAAAATAAGAGACAGAAGATGATAGTGTTATTACCATTGATCCTCTGGATGATGGACACAGGGTGTGAGCCTTGAGCTATGTGCAAAGGATAGAGTGGGCTTGCTGTCTGAAGTGACAAGGATTCTACGAGAGAACGGCTTAACAGTTTGTAGGGCAGGTGTATCAACCATCGGAGAGAAAGGACTAAATGTTTTCTACGTGAGAGATGCATATGGAAACCCTGTGGACATGAACATTATCGACGCACTGCGTAAAGAAATCGGCCAGACTGTAATGGTTAATGTGAAGAAGGTACCGGGCAACACGAAAGCGCCAGAAACGTCTCGAGGATGGGCTAGAGTAAGCTTCTTCTTTGGGAACTTGTTGGAAAGGTTCTTGAATTAATTAGAACGAGTTGAGAGAATCATGCACCTGATTCTGGTTGATGTGATTTGTAAATTACACAACACAATTGTATTTACAAGAATAAAGGTGTTGTGTGTCAAATTTGGACAGTGCTTAAACTTGGTCCTTTTGTTTCAAACCTAACAATACTTGTAAGATGTAACATGTGTTCCCTCTTCTCTATCACGTCCATCTCTCATGTATCATGTTTTAATTTCAGTTTTTAGTGTCTTTTTTTACATGAGAGATGTTGAAATTATTGGCTAAGATACTTTTCAGACTCATGTGATTTAGTGGAACAAATTAACAAATTAGTTCTGTTGAAGGCTTCGTTGTTTATTTGGTGATTGTTGATCAACAAATTACTAACAATGGAGAATTTGTTTCTTCCTAGTGTTTCGATTCGAATATCTTGCATTAAACTTGTATAAGGTATTTTACGTGGCAAAAAAATGTTGAAAATATTGGGATTTCAACCATTGAAATTAATGTTGAAAATATAACCGTATTAAATTTTAAAAGGAGGGATTTAAACTGGACTAAATTAAGTGAAAAATTCACCAGAGATAACCCATTTCCCATTTATTAAATGATTCTTACAATTTATTGTTTATGAATTAAGTTCAACAAATTTACTATTGAATTAAATCTTGATCTATTTTTGTTTGTTTTGGCTCATTGCGAATCCTATCCCCATGAATTTTTTATGGCAAAATAATAGATAGTATTAATTATATTAAAAATATAGGATTTGATTAAATAGGATAAATACAAATTATAGAATATTATAATAAAATGTACTAATTATGAACTGAGTATTTTTTAGAATTCGGATGATAGTTGTCTAGTTGTTGAGAGAATGAATATGAAGAATTACTATCTTTATCTTTATTATCGTATAAGTTTTTAGAGTATATTAATCGTTTAATGAACTAATACTTAAATAGATCAATGATTGAGGATAGAAATCTCTTATTGTTCTCAATTGAATGATCTAACTCATCATGATTTATTGAGACATAAAACTCAATCAAACAATTCATCAATAATTAATATTTAATAATAATTGATCATAATATAAAAATTTAATTGATATGCACGGACAGTGTAAAGATTTTTTATATTGTCAATCATTTGAAAAGTAATACAAACGGATGGTTGTGACGCATTGATAGTGTAAAACTTTTTACACATAACAATTAATCTCATAATATAATTAATCAACAAATTAATTATATCAATCCATATTTAATTAATTATTAATTAATCTAAAAAAATTGATAACCTATTAATAGAGTTTAATTGAAATACACTGACAGTGTAAAAGGATTTTACACCGTCAGTTAATCATAAACATCGGATATTAAAAGAAGTTTGACTTTTATTTTAAAAATCTATAAAGAAATACAAACGGATGATGGTGATGAGTCGACGGTGTAAAACTTTTTATACTGACAGTGTATAGTAATTAATCTCCTATTAATAACTATATGTTAAACTTCATTAATCAAATATATGAATGTCATTAATGATGGGTTTATAATAATAATTAAAAAAACAGTTTAGTAAAATAATAAATTGAAGACTAAGGGCCTGTTTGAAATGCATCTTAAAACCTCTTTTTTAGTTTTTGAAAATTTAAAATTTAAAAACTTGTTTGAATATAATGTTTTGCAAAAGTGTTTTTAAAAACTCTTTTTTATTTTCAGTTTTTAAAAGTAAAAAAGTGAAACAGTTTAATTGTGTTTTGCTTCTCACTTTTTAGTTTTTAGTATTATAAAACTTGAAGAAAAAACATAAAAAGTTTATAATTTTCATTAATAACATTAATGTGATTTTAAAAGATTAGATTATCAAACAAGTTTTTTCATTTTCATATTTTTAAAACAGTTTTTAAAAATTACTTTATCAAACAAATTTTTTGTTAATTTTCTTCTTAAAAATAATTTTTTAAAATAGATTTGAAAAACAAATTTTAAAAACTAAAATTGGAAAATGTTTCAAACAGGCCCTAAATACCTTTTGTCTTTTATCTATGTTCAAGGGTCCAATTTTATCACTTAACTTTTTAAAAATCAATTTAATTCTTTAATTTTTCAAACGATGTTATATACGTGCTTTCTTTTATTGGTTCCGTGAAGAAGTGGAATATGAGAAGGGTCATTTTATGATAAAGAAAAAAAAGGATGTTGGAAGTGTTAATAAAAACAAATGAGGAGCATCTGCATAATCTTTAAAAAGAAAAGTAAATTTTTTAGCACTTGAAGTGATTTTGAAGAATACTATGAAGTTGAAGAAAATTTGGAAGACATTGTATTTTGTTGTTTTAACTTATCGTTCAAATTATTTTAATGTTATCTTTATCAGATGAATTGAATCATGAATGTAATGTTATTTAGTACCAATTGAATGTAAAGTAATGTTACCTTTGTAGCAATTGAATGAAAAATTGAATGTGGAGAAGTTTATACTGGTTGAATTTTGATGGACTGTTTATACCAGTTTTTCATATTTGTACCAATTATGATACTAGTTATACAATATAAGTTTATACCTGTTAATTACACCGATTTTGCAGTTTAAGATTATCTCACCCTATGGTTATACCTGTTTATGTTTTGATGGTAGGTTTACACCAGCTAATAGTTTTACCAGTTAAGTACCAATTTTGTAGTAACTATATAGATAGATAGGTACTCCAAATCAAATTCAACCATATATATGGTTCGGTTTGGTTCTTAAAACCATTTTTATAAAATCAATTTATTTTTTAGAAATCGGTTTATAAGTGGATGGTTCGGTTTTAAACCGGTTTTTCAAAAAAAAAATAGTTAAAAAAAAACAGTTTTAAATCAATTTCTTTAAAATCAATTTTTTATTTTCTTAAAAAAATCAATTTTATAAAAAAAAATAGTTTTTAAAACTATATTTTAAAAAAATCAATTTTATATCAAAAATAATTTTATTTTCTTTTAACTAACTTTTTTATTTTCACTAATTATAAAACTATTTTATATAAAAAAAATATTTATTTAAAAAATTACTTTAAATTTAACTTTTATAATCACCACAAATAATATCTCGATTAAAAACAATCCCAAAGCATGATGTGTTACATAAAAACGGTCATAAAATAAAATAATTATGACTCATATCTCTATAAATCATAATTGTTCATAAAATAAATAATTCATCAAAAAAATTGTTCAAATTTCTAAAATCTCTCATAATTGTTTATAAACAAATTTTATGAGATTTTAAAATTTAAAAAACATAAACAAAAACAATTTTTTTAAGAAAAAAAATAACAAATATTCAGAAAAAAGAAAAAAATATATATATAAAAAAATTGAAAATAATAAAATTATATTCTGAAGAAAAAAAAATTTAAAAAATCTATTTTTTTACTGAAAAAATACAAAATATTTTTGATAAAAAATATCTTTTCTATTTAGAAAAAAATAATAATTTTATTTGAAAATAAAATATCAAATATAATTTTTTCGAAAAAAAAAATCCAAATATAATATTTTTGGTGAAAAGAAAAAAAAATCTGATTTTTATTTTTAAAATAATTTTTTATAAAATTTAAAAAAATTTAAAATATAAAATTGATTTATAATCTGATAAAACATGAAAACATACTAATATAAAAATTTAACGTATAATAAAATTTGGATACCAATACCAAAACCAAATTTTTATAATGGATAACGATTTATATTTGGA
Organism: Lathyrus oleraceus; assembly: GCF_024323335.1. Taxonomy (NCBI): domain Eukaryota; kingdom Viridiplantae; phylum Streptophyta; class Magnoliopsida; order Fabales; family Fabaceae; genus Lathyrus; species Lathyrus oleraceus. The sequence continues at coordinate 44,271,966 of NC_066584.1, read as the reverse complement.
TAACAAAATGGATACCCAAATTTTTATTTTAGCATTTGGTTTGGTTTTTTTAAAGTAGATCAATTTGGATACCAATTTGGTTATGGATAACCGATTTTTTTGCACACCCCTACTTATTAGAACCATAAAACATTGTTTGTACTAAACATTGAGATAAAAAACAAAACATAATTTTATTCATTAACATTCAAAAGAACACACATCATGTCCGTATAGATTCAAAAAGCACCTAGCTTGTTCATACACAGAATTTGCAACATAACATAACTTTGTTCATAAACATACAAAAGAACCTAGCTTGCTGCAAGACACTCATTCCTACCTCCAAGATTATCAATCAAAAGTTTCAAAAATTATGTCTAGTTATTCTTTGTCCCCCCTTAATTCATAGAAAATTCTATTAGTAACATATGATTATTAGGATCTTTACCAATGGATACCAATATTTGTCATCCACAAAAAAAAACCTTTAAAAAGCATCCATCAAGACCAATAACATTTCTAAAAAACTTGAAACTTCCATTGCATGTTGCATACCATATATACAACCTTCTAAAATGAGGTATTCTATCATAAATTCCTTCTTGCACTTGGACATTTAACTTTGACTATTGATCCTAGATTTGTTCTTAAAATAGTCTTAAATTCTAATCTAATCCCTAGGAATGAATCATCTATCATGTCTTTTGCTGCAAATCTTACCCTATTTACCTTTGCCTTTGTCTTATTAATAAATTTTATTATTTATTCAATAATTTGTATAAAGTGATATTTTAGTCATTTATAAATATCATTATATTTTAATTATCTTTTTTGACTAATCATCTTGATAAATCAGTGATGTTAAGATTAATTTGAATTATTTGTATATTCGCTGTGTTATGTAATTTTATACATATTTATTAAAATTAATAATTAACATTAAATATCAATATTATATTTTCTCTGTTATTATTTTAATATTAATGTTATTTGGATGCTTTAAGAAATAAAGTAAATATTTATAATAATAAAATATAATCAGATTAATGTGTTTTTGTTATTTGAATAATATGTAAAAAAAATTATATGAAAGAAATGAGTATATTAACATATTTTATTTATTTATTTAATAGTTGACTTTTCTTTTTATATGAATTGATAGATGAAATATTAGAGGATCCTGTACAATTTTTTCCTTAGTAGATATAAAATAATGTTATAATAAAAATTCAATAAAACAAATAAATATTATGATAAAAATTTAATATATAAAAGATATGAAGGATTAAAAGTTAAAATAATTAAAATAAATTTATTTTAAATTAATATATAATTCTATTTTTATATATTCTTTTTAATTATTTACTTGTATTTAAAAAAAATTGAGCTTATTTTTTTAATTAGAATGGATTCTGTAAGTTGATTGGATCGATCCTATTAATTATTTAAACATTACAAACATAATTTCATTCAAAGATTGTACTATACATATTTATTTTATTTTTGGAGTTGTTAGTAAAATTGTTTAATTGACATTCGTAGTTAATAAATATAAAGGATTAGTTAATCACACAATTTTATATTAATTTTAAGATTTAATTGAATTACAGTGATAGTGTAAAATGATTTTACACTGTCAGTTAATTATAATTGTTGGATGTTAAAATAAGTTTGACTTTTATTTTAAACATCTATAAAATAATACAAACGGGTGATGGTGATGAATCGATTGTGAAAAACTTTTTATCCTGATATCGTATAGTAATTAATCTCTTAATTTTATATAATATTATTTAATATAAAAATAAAAAAATTATATTTTTTAAAAATATATATATTATTATAATATTTTACTATTAATTGTATTGAGCGAAATATGAAGTTGATATATATTTTTAATATGGGAATATCTTTTCTGTTTTGTATCTGTCCAAATAAAACTATTTTAAACACACCATAATGAGTGCGAATATATACATTTTACCACTGATCAGATAATAACAACCTATTATTATATACATACACGTCTAAAATATCTTTACAATAGATTATTATGTGCGCAAATTAAAAAATATTATTTTTCAGTATTATCCTATGGCGGTAAATATTTGGAAACGTGTATGTTTTGTTCTGGAACTTGTTATGCCTTATCCATTTACCACGTATGACGTTATTTGTACTGTGTTTGTGGTGAGTAATAATTTGTGTTTTGTTTGTATATAAACAACGCTGAAACTGGAAATATTATAAAACAAAGTTGAGAACTGAAAGAAGCTTATGATAGTTACTAGTTGTGGCGGTAGTGGAAGAAGAAGAAGAAGTGAAGATGATCATGATGATTAGAGAATGGAAGGATATTCCAGTTGAACTTCTGATGCAGATTTTATCACTTTTAGATGATCAAACGGTTATTACAGCTTCTCATGTTTGCCATGGCTGGAGAGATTCCATTTCTTTTGGTCTCACCCACTTATCACTCTCATGGTATATACTATACTCTTCTTCTTCTTTGCTTTCTCTGTTAAAGCCATGATTTTGTTACTATTGTTTCATCCTCCTCACCTTTATATCAATTATTAGGTGTAGCAAGAACATGAATAACTTGGTTCTATCTCTAGCTCCTAAGTTTACAAAGTTGCAAACTCTAATCCTTCGACAAGACAAGCCTCAACTTGAGGACAATGCTGTTGAGGCTGTTTCAAAATTCTGTCCCGACCTGCAGGTTCTGGACCTCACCAAAAGTTTCAAGCTTACCGATCGTTCGCTGTATGCTATAGCTTTAGGTTGTTGTGATCTTAGAAAACTCAACATCAGTGGCTGTTCGGCTTTTAGTGACAAAGCTTTGGCTTATCTAGCTAGTTTATGCAGAAAGCTGAAAGTTTTGAATCTGTGTGGTTGTGTTAAAGCTGTATCAGATACTGCATTACAGGTATATTGGTTGTTAATTTCATGTAAGAATTAGGGTCTGTTTAGATTTACTTGATTAATTATTTTATGAAAAGAAGGGCTTAAGATGGTTATGATCTATGATCCAGGCAATTGGACATTACTGCAACGAGTTACAGTTTTTGAACCTTGGATGGTGTGAACAAATAAGTGATGTTGGAGTGATGAGTTTAGCATATGGATGCCCTGATCTTAGAACACTTGACTTATGTGGTTGTGTCCTTATAACAGGTATTTTGATCCTAATCGCAGCATTTTCTATATAGTACTATAGTTGCTAATTAGTTGTCTTGTTCTTAGTTTTGTCTTCATGTTGTTCCTTATTTGCTGCAGATGAAAGTGTAATAGCATTGGCAAATAGGTGTCCTCATCTGAGGTCACTTGGGCTGTACTACTGCAAAAACATAACAGACAGAGCAATGTATTCATTGGCACAGAGCAAAGTGAAAAACAAGATGTGGGGATCTGTGAATGGTGAGAATGATGAGGATGGTTTAAGGACTTTGAACATTAGTCAGTGTACATCACTCACCCCTTCAGCTGTTCAGGCTGTTTGTGACTCATTCCCTGCACTTCATACCTGTTCAGGAAGACATTCACTCATCATTAGTGGCTGTTTGAATCTCACGTCTGTGCATTGTGCTTGTTGCGCTCAGCCTCACCGGGCTATAAACGCTTTCCCTCACTCGGCTCATTGAACCAAATAGATGTTTATGTTGAGGTCTGTATATTATGTACAAAACCTTGAACTTGTCTTGCACGTTTCTTGTATTCTCTGAATTTCATGTGATGCTAAGTTTATAGGCCATTTTGGATGTAAATATCGGTTTATTCCAAGTTTGCCTATGAATTTACGGTACGACATTGTGGTATTATGGAATGATGTTAATATGATGTTAGATTTCTTTTAAATGAGAAAGGAACTTCTGGGAATTAATTTTGCAATGTTTTTTTCTAAAGTAATTTGAAGGAAAATGGAATCTGTGCTGGTAAAAGGAAACTATAATAAAGATGGCTATTTTACAAACAGCAAATTTATGAGTGATAGGAACTTTGTGTGGTCCCTCCACTTCTCAACACTCGACACTCAAACCTATAAACTCTTTAGAGTTAAAAAAAAAAACATAAATTCTGTGGGGCTCTTTTCATGACTTACCATGATGCACTCCTTGGACAGCAACAAAGAGTCATTGTCAGTGAAACAGTGAAAAGGTCCAAGATAGAGTCCCAATGAAAAATGTATTGATTTCAAATTCCTAGAGCCACTTGTAGTACATTCATACAGATAGATTTTCACTATGGTTACATAGTTTGTCATGTGCTGTGGTCAAATGCTTCAAGATTTGATTAAATGTTATGTATGGTATGCTCATGTAATTTGATGACATCGTAATTACAACAAACAACAAAATATTAATGGTTGGTACCATTGTCTTCACAAAACTAGGCTCAATTTCTTTCAGTAATATCATCCAACGAAATATTGACAAGTGCTGAATTTTGGTTTTCGGATTATTAGCTTTTGTAAACTATCTCTTCATCATCCACGTCAAATGCTGGATTACAAAGACATTTGAAGAGCCTACCAATACCCTGCAAAGCAGAAATATTTACATATTTGTGTAATCAAAGTTCCAACACCTATGAAAGCACCAACACACATATACAAATGATATTTTAAGAAAATGTAACCATAGGGCATGCGAATATGCAAAATCGCCGTCATTAGATCAACATAGTTTTATCGTACCTGATTGAAAAAGGGAGTTCGGTAGGTAAGTGCTCTATGAGATGATTCATCGTCTGATGAATCAGAACTGCTTCCTTCATCATCAGAATCAACAGTGTGTTTCTTCTTCAGTGTTTCTCCTTTTGCATTCTTTTCCTGAAGGAAGCACATCACGGTTATATCAGTTACTAGCCGAAAAAACAAATTCTTATCATTGTAAAATAGCTTTCTTCACTCTTTTGTGTGAGTTTGAATGGAGTATTTTGGAGAGAAAGAGAGTGAAGTAGTATACTGAAGATGAAAAGCAAGTGCCTTATTTTTTTGTTCAACACAGCAAGTTAAAATGTGCACCTGAAATATCTTCCCAAGAATTTTAAGAGCGATAGCTCGAACTCTAAGTTCCTCTTTCCGAACATTATTTTCCTTTAGCACCTGCAATAGCAAGTATATGAGTAAGAATTTTCTACCATTTTTCATTTCCTTTATTATGCTGGTTGATTATAAAAAAATTCTCGCAAAAGAAGTGATCGAAAGTCACAATCACTCGTATTCATCATTTCATCATATGGTAAGAATCTTATATTTTAGTAACAATGCCTCTCATGATATCTGGACAAAAGGAACTGAATACAATAACCTGTTCTCTGATCAATTACTAATATCATCTTACACAAACAGGAAAGCATACAGTTTATAACTCTATACAAGAGTTATACAGATTTACAGATTTACACTTTAGAAGAGAGAGAGTTAGCTTTACAAGTTGAAAAAAACATGTAACATAGTTAGAAGTATGTTGGTAAAAGATTAATTATGCAGTTAAAAATTTGAAAGGTGTTCTACAGAAGAGATGAGGAAAAATCTCTAACAAGCATTCAGAACTCACCATTTGACACACGTGTGCAAGGGTTACTTCTATGTCCACTACATTTAACTTCCACAGTGAATTCAACAAAGTATCCTTATTAAGACGAATATGGGAGTCAACATTTTCAGGGCGACCACCACCCGCTTTAAATTGGTTGCTGAGTTCTTCTTGAAGTTGGAGCAACTGAAAAGCACCTGAGTCACATGTGCACAATATGATAAAAAATTGTTTGGAATAACTAACTTTCAATAATTAGTAATTGACATTTAAGGGAAGGGGTTGTTAATACTTAACGGAGAATGGAGCTATTATACCTTTAGCAGCTGTTAACTGTGATTTCCAAAAGTGCCCTTTATTGCGAACCCATTCAGCCAGAAATGGCACTCCAAGATAAAGGGCCTTTTTCCCTAGTTCTTGAGCTGCTTGTCTTGAGTATATATAGCCAATAGTATGTAACATGTCAACTCCAAAAGCTGCAAAAAGAGACACAGGTAACTAGTTAGGGAATGTTGGGCATTATCAATCGCTGATTGTGGAAAACAGTGTTCTGTTCAAAGTCTACAATACTACATTGCTACACTATCACTATAACTGCAATTTAAACAACATTATTGACATTTAAGACTTCAGTGAGAGAAGTGTTAAGTCAAGCTTTGAAGTTCAACGTGGGCATTCAATATTTACAACTTCCTGTGACATGGGTTTAGCAGTTAGAATTCACTAACCTGCATGAGAAAGCCGTTTTGCTTCAGATTCAGCGCGCTGCAAAAAACCTTTTTGGTCACCGCGGACATATTGGCTAAGACAATCTTTCAAAAATCTTGCTAGCTTTTCTTCCCTTTCTTTCTGGACAGCCTATATCGAAGCACAGCACAATTTAAAATTCATAAAATAGATTCCAGGGGAAGAATACATGTATTATACATGTGTGTGTACTTATGTATTATTATTCAAGGAAAGATTGGGAAAAGACCAGAATGAGACGTTGACATTACATTTGCTTTAAATTCTTAGGAAGAAAAAATAATCACATTATAAGAGTGGAAAAATATAAAAATCTTTTTTCTACATCAAAGAAAATACTAGCATGGAAGATTTAGCACCGGCTTCTAAGTGGTTTGATGGTTTTATGCATGCATCATTACCTTTCCGTACTCGGTTCGAAATCAGGCATTGTGAGACAGGGAAAAGAATCGAAACTGTAAAATTCAGCAATAATAGCTTAACTAAACTTTACTATAAAATTAAACTTAAAAAATCCCCTTACCCCAGCATTCTACCTCGTGCCTAAGAGCCTCTCCTAATGACACTGTTGTGTCAACACACAATGTCTGGACTTAATTTTTGTGGGAGACTCACAGTAACCAAATATGAACAGCTTCTTTCATAATAATAGAAACTGTGGAGTTGAAGTTGTACTACTTACTTATTGTGTTCTAGAAACATATAGAAAGAACTTTGAAAATATAATGAAAAGTGAATTTGGGAACACACTTGCCTTTAGCTTTTCCTGCAAATCTTCACTTTCATCCGCTAGTTCAGAAGAAGCCATTGATGCAACAGCTAGATGCCCAACGTAGTCCTCAAACAATTCACTTCCAAAGAGCAGGGCAAAGACAGCCATTGGGTCAAGCATAGTTTCTCTGTCAAGGAACCCATATTAAAATTTGTGAAAACAAGCTAGATAATGATATACAAACCTGTTTTACACCGCGATGCTTATGAAGCATCAACACAGATACAAACACCAAACACGAATCTGACACCAGCATAAACATTTTCTAACTTTTAAAATAATGTAGTAATGGAATAACATGTCATTAATCCAAAGTTTCATCGCTATTGGCTACACAAACAATTGATGAGATACCTAGATATAGAATGCTTTCCATTTTGATCATACCCTTTCCTCTGCACTGGATCACTCAAAACCTGATATGCTTCGCCCAAAATCTACCAAGAACATAATTATAATTATATAAAACAAATTATTATATAAAAGTATTAAGTCAATAATATATATATTTCACATCCGCATAATTAAAAAATAAAAAATAAAAAATAATGAAATACATAGAGTTAGTACCTGGAACTTGTGTGCGGCATTAGGATCGTTTTGGTTTCTATCAGGATGAACTTGCTTTGCCTGTAACAAACAAGTAAGCAAAATTCATAATAGAAAAAGGAAAAACAAGAAAATAATGATGGAACCTTTTGATAATAAGCCTTGCGAATTTGATCATCGGAAGCAGAAGGAGAGACTCCGAGGATATCGTAATACTCTGTTTCCTTCACCATTATCGATGGAAGGTTGGGGAAGGAAGAGAGAGAAAGAAAGAAAAGAATGAGAAAGGGAAATGAACGAGTGAGTGAGTGACGAGTCACGAGGCTTTAGAGTTAGTTGTAAATGTGTGTATATTATGATTTCATGATCACGGGAAGTGCTTTTTCGCGGGAGATAACTGTTTTTTAAGTTCTTTCATCATCATATTCCTATTTTCATATTCATTTCTCTAAAAGCTGGAAAAAGAGACTCACTTTTGGAGCTGTCAGTGGGCCTTGGGTTCCATCCTTAGGTGAACTTTTGGACTGGTTGATGGGGTACTTTTTCTTGGTTCCTCTTTTTTTTGGGCTTTTTTGGAAATGGGGGTGTGCCGTGTTTATTTATAATTGCTTTTTATAGAATAAATTAAATAACTTCTTTATGTTTCCAGCTCAAAAAATAAATAAAGCTGTTGTGTTTATTTACTCACTTGAAAATGGAAAATACACAATTTATTCTGATTTAAGAAATATTTCCATTTCAAGTTATTGTGTTTATCTTTCTTTTCAATTTAGACCAGTTTGCATTAGAGACGATAATTCTAAAAAGAATTAGGAATTTGCTTTTAACAAATCCCTTGTGTTACGCAGCATCCTCATATTTCCCTTGCATGTAGAGCGGACGCTTATTTGGTAACATTTCAACTTAATGTTTAGAGATTATTATAAAGAAGCGGAGGTTTTCAGGAGGGCGTGTCCAAATATAAGCACCACTTTTGAGTAACAGCTACCATGTTGAAACATCAAGGTATAAACATAAATGTCTTCTTTATACCTTTATAAGAAAGCAGGAAATTCACAGCTGATCCAATAAAATGGAAGAGATAATTAAAAATAGGTAAATTCGGAAGATCCATCATGATATGCAGACTATAATAAAATTAATTTTTTTGGGTACATGTGATGAAATTCGATAGCGCTTGAAATTCACATCATTCGGCAGAGTGGGAAGGTAACAGCTGCTTAGGAACATGATAATCACATCACCATGAGCAACAGCTACTAGTTGATGCATCAGACTCTTGGGGTTTCTGCTTGAAGATGTTCTTTTTCACACCAGATGAGCCCTCGGCCAAGAGACTGGGTGTATCCAAAATCTGAAAAGGACAAAACGAATCCAAAATTAATTTCATTTTCTGAAGGTGCTAAGTTGTACTTAATGCAAACAAATAGAACCAAATGGGTGCTTGAAGTCCTTTTGTGACAGAAATATAAATAAAAAAAAATAGTATGCAATAATGTCCTTTTGTGACAGGAGAACCCCAAGATTGGATAAATGTCTTCAATACCAACTTTCAGCGAGCTTGAGTTTATTTATTCATTTTCTTGATTTTGAAGAGATGGGGAGAGTTGAGTGAGTACCTTCATTACAAGCTCCTCAAAACACTGCTCAACATTTACTCGAGTTTTTGCACTGCATTCAGTATAAAGGCATCCATATTGCCTTGCAAAGTCCACCGCTTCCTTTTTGGTAACAACCCTTTCACTTTCCTAAAGCATGATACGAACAAACTTCTTACTGAATCAGTAAATCAAAACTTAATACGCAGTCGTAGAGTAAAGCAGTACACATGCAAATTCATAAATGGTGTACCTTGTCAACTTTGTTCCCGACAAGCATCTTGATGCAATCTTGATTTGTTGAGTATAGGTCAATTTCTTTAGCCCATATGTCAGATAGATTTGTAAAGGTATCCCGCCGCGTTACATCGTATACTGTATTCATAACCCAGATTCACTGATAGGTTTATAATATAAACTGATAGATAAATATGGCTGCCACAGCTAAAGAATTAAAACATTCTCATCATACTGAGAGGTAAAAATTGAAGCAATACTGTCTTTGATTGAGCAAGTTCAATCTCAAGAAAGTATCGCAATCACATAAAATTTTAGTTTGAAATGTCTAAATAAAAGTTGCCAAATCCTCAATATCTTCTTGATCGTCACTTGTAATAACAATATCATTAACATACACCAAAAGATAAATGGATTACCTTATCATGAGCACTTCAAAATATAGAAAGGTGCACCTCACAACAAATTATGTCAAGTTGTTGGCTAAATTTACTACATTTTATAAATAAAGCTCATGAAAATTAAAGTTAGCATTTATTCTAATAGAAAGAAAATTCAAGATCTGTCATTTAGACTCTAGTGTGTTACCAAGCTATGAATGGTCTCATATTGTCATTGTATTGAAGTTAATAGTTTGGTCCTTCCTTTGAACTTCATAACATGTGTTTATAAGGACGGAAGTGCACCACAAATCTTGGTTCAATAGAATTCCACAACAATGATAACGAATATAACACTTTAAAAGGAAATGTACAGATATTCATACAAGAGGTAACCATATCGTGATCCCTGAATTTCTAAATTAAATCAATTAGCTCAGGCTATCTATGGTAGCTATGAAATATAAATAAGACAACAGGTTAATAACAGAAATGCTAACAATAATTACAATTAAAGTTTGCTTTCCATTTACCATAAAAAAATTATTTAAAAAAAAAGGGATAAAAATGAAATATAAATTGGTATGAACTATACACATAGCCATGTTGAATGATTTCCAGCTCAAAACGATAACAGAATTCAAACAAAACAGGAAAAACATACATCACAAGATAGCAAGCAGAAAGCATAGCTATGAAATGGAAGAAAAAAATCAAGGAGCATACCCATAATTATTCCTTGTGCACCTCTATAATATGAACCTGTAAGTGTTCTAAACCTTTCCTGTCCAGCTGCATGATATGAAAATACAAAATTATGCAACTAACTTATTACAGATATGGTTGGATAGATCTCTGCAAATTTATAGTCAAGTAAATTTGTAACAGAGAGAGGAGAATTTAGCATGCCAAAACAAGCTGCTCATCTCTATCTATAAAAAATGCTTTATACTTTATATTGCACATAGCAACTAAAGCATTGCGCTATACAATATGTTTTCGTAAATAGACACAGGAAACCTTCAATCTTCAGTTCAATTCAACAAAGTAGATTTGAAATATAAGTGTATAATAATATGATAATGACACTCTGCAAACTAAAATTTACTCAGTCTTTTAAGTTGAATATAAGGCCTATTTCAATTTTCTGATTTTAAACAATATTACATAGTTTGCTAAATTCTGTTGTTACATCACTGTCATTCTAAGATATGTTAATAACCAATAGTGAAAATTCAAAATTAAATTTTGAAGATTGAAATCGATATGGCATACATTGCAATTATAGCTCAAAACAGAACAGTTAAGTAAATGAGAACTTTATACTTCCACACTCAATATGCAGCACACAGGTTTGTGATGATAGAAAGAAGTTCCACACCTTAAATTCTATAGAATTAAAACTTTCCAAAATAAAACTAAATCAGCATGTCACATTAAACATTACCTGTGTCCCAAATAGCAAGTTTTAACTTTTTTCCACCAAGTGTAACATATTTAACTTTGAAGTCTACACCTGCATTATGTTCGAAAGAGTCAATGCAAATAAATGAGGAAAGATGTACTTTAACCTATAATTGGGTGGTAGGGATGATAAAACAGTATCATGAACCACAGATAAACCATCACATTTCATTTGATTTCTTACACCAATGAAAAGTTTTATCTATCAAGATCTTTCTAATGAAACATAACGTTCGTTCATATCTATATTAGCATTATAAGCTTATGAACTGTGTATAAGATGGATAATGATTCAACCACTATTCAGATTCCTTAAATTTCTCCCAACACCCACTATGAGAGAGAAGCTAACTTTTTGACAAAATGAGAGAGCTGAACTCAACTCAACATTCCAGATAGAAAATGAAATAGTAAACTAGTTAAAAACAAGGACATGAGCGACAACAAGGAAACACTAATGACACATGGTGGAATTTCACATCACTTTTTTCCACAATTTTTTCCTACATCCATGCCATGTCATCTTGCTAGTTTGATCAAATAACCAAATGAAACCTCCTGGTCAACCCTCAAAAGTTATTACACATCTCAAGGGTCTTTCCATGAAAAAGCACAAAAAGTCTTCACCTATGTTTGGTTCTAAGTTTAGATCTCCTAGAATAACATTTCGGTTAGTCAGATGTAATTTGGCCATAAATTTATCGGGGTTGGCTGCTAGCGCCTCAAATGTGATTTATGTTTAGATACATTAAAAAATCGTAAAAATGAGTTGAACAATAAATTTAAGTGTTAGAGTCACGTTTAGAGACAAGCTACCAAACATAACTTTAAGTTAATTAATTCTAGAGGCAAAATCAATTATAATAGATAACCCCCAAACATACCAAAATCACTTTTTTGCTAACCCACGGTAATTAGGATATTTGACCCCGGAAGACGCTCCAAGGTATGTCGTAGTTTAGGATCTTTAAGCCCGCAATGAGACTAGACTAATCCCCGAGTCGACAGGAGACATCTAGTTTTTTTAGTAGGGTCGGGCCTTCTCCTAAATGGGAGACTCCGGCAATTGAACCCGGTTTCTTTTCCAATGTGTCAGACATACACACACACAAAAGCAATTCTGATTCAAATAGGAATTGATAAAAATCACTTTACCTCTCTCAATTATCAACTTCAACAAAAAAAAAATCAGTTAAAATCAATTTTTGTTATCCAAATTTACAATACATATCACATCGACACTTACATGATAATTATCTACTTTGACACTCATAGAACACAACTACATTGAGAAAACACATAAATCTGATCCAAAGTTAAAACCAAAATGCATGAATAAAAGGAAAAAATGCATCATGAAAATGGAAATAAGGGTTTTGTTTGGAAATGAAGTAAACAAACCGATGGTGGGAGAAAGATCCTCGAAGTTATCAGAAGTGAATCTGAGAAGCAGCGTGCTTTTTCCAACTCCAGAATCACCAATCATGAGAAGCTTGAACAAGTAATCGAATTCAGTGTGAGTCGAGGAAGAGGAAGAAACATCCATTTGGAACGGTGCAAATAAGCACGGTTAGGTTTAAGCTATTTTGAGTGGTTGTTTTTTCTTTTCTTTTCCTTTCCTTCTGTTTGTTGGGAGAATCTAGACTTGTGTTGAATGAATTCAATGGAAGAAAAGTATATTTAGAAGGTTGCCGAAAGTCAAAGAAAGGTTCAAGGTTGATCTATGCTTTACTTCCTGCGGTGAACCGGTTGTTGTTTCGGCGCTCTAGAGAATATAAAAACCGGTTTGTTTGGTTTGGATTTAATTTGGGATCAAAACAAACCAAGTGTTAAATCAGATTTTTTTATTTATAATATTATATATTTTTATTTTAAAAAATATAAAAAGAATTTTAATAAAAAATTTAAATTAAAAATTAAAAATTATTTACCCATGAGTTTTGGTTGAGTATTCGATAATAAATTTAAAATTTTAATTTATTTTAAAATAAAATAATATTTAAATACCATTATTTTATTAAATGAAGTTATTGATACCCAACTAAATTCAAAGTTATCAGAGTATTCACCTTAAATAAATTGTAATAAAATATTATTTTAGATATTTTGTTGAAAAATCTTACTTATATGTTGAAAGATAATTGAGTTATCAATACTTCAATCATGATTAATTCATATAATATTTATAGTGAAGGAATGGATGTTCTGTAATTTTGATTAAATAAAGTGTGTAGTGTTATATTTTTAGGAGTTCTTAAATAAGGACGACAGAAGGGGTCTTGCCCTCCTAATAAGACAGGTGTTCAATGTCATTATCCATCCCCTAATTATGCAGACTAAGTCATACCTGCAAGGGCGATGAGACTTCCCCGCCGACCGTTGAGGAGATTAAAAACTGAAGGTCCGAAAGAGATGCCCTATAGAGACATCGACAAAGTTGTCATTTATTTATTTCTTTTAGTACTATTTGATTACTTTGTTGACAATTTTTAAAGACGAGTATTGCATCTCTACTGATTGTAAGGACAAGTTATTTTATGGATTGCACTATTTTCCCTTTTTGCTTTTGTATAGGGCAAAGATTTTTAATGAGGCACCTCGCTTTTGTTATTTTATAAAATCTGTATTTTTTCTTTGCAGGAAATTTAAAGGTTCGAAGAAAGATCACCCATAGAGGCGGTTAATTCATTGGATCCTTAAGCGGGATTCTTGTCACCCATAAAGGCAATCAATTTGTTGGATCCTCAAGCGGGATCCTTGTTACCCATAAAGGCAACTAAAATGTTGGATCCTTAAATGAGATCCTTGTCGCTCATATAGGCAATCAAAACGTTGGATCCTTAAGTGAGATCATTTTGTTGGATTAATTTATTATTAATTAGGTGTGACTCATGTAAACAATATTTGGCTTAAATAAAAGACACCTGAATGTGATGATTATTTTGGTAGATGGATAATTAAGTCAATGGGGTTTTATTTTGAAATTCAAAATACAAATCCCTCTTCTCTCTCTTCATGACTGTTGGGACATGACTCTTGGGGTGGAATATGACTGTTGGAATAAAGTATCTATAAAAGGACACATTTAGGCAACCAACACGGACTTTTCTCATTCCTTCTCATTTTCTCACAAATACACAAAAGTATCTTCATCATCAAAGATACAAATAAGGAAGAAGGAAGAGAGGAGAAAACAATTGCAAACAAGGATCAATAAATCAGACAAGAATCGACGCCATGGATCCGGGTACGCTTTTACGGTTTTATTTATAGAATCTAAAACACTGTGAAAATCATGATATCAAGATCCAAAACATAAAATTTTGCTAACAGTTGGTATCAGAGCATTGTTACCGGTATTATGATTTTTCGGTGTTGATTATCGATATGTATGTATGCTATGCATAAAATTGCTTTTGAAAATTTTCAAAGACGTTACGGTGATGGCACTGGAATTTATATACATGTTCTAGAATTTCCAATGCATGTGTTAATAGACAATCCAAAATATCCTATATATGCGTAGTATATTCATTTACGTAACTTCGTATATAAAGTCGTTTATTTTTAGTTATGTTACCTTTTCAAATTTTGTGTGTTCATATCCTGGTTTGATTGAGTTGCAACATTGCCATGCTAAATCTCATTTAAATGTTACTGTTTTAAAAATTGTGTATCGTTATTTTTTTTAATAGATATAATTCATTGTTTTGAAATTATTATATTAAAATTTGAAATCACCAAAGTGATCAAATTTATGAAAGTGTATAATTTTAATCCGATGATATACAAATAACATGTTTATGTTAAATAATAGTATTTATTATTATAAGATATATAGAGATCATCCAAAGATGAATCATGACTTATAATTAATAAAATTAAAGTTTTTATCATACTTGTTGCTTGTATATCCAAAGATAGACATGCATGTTCTTTTGAGTATGTTATTGAAATGTATGTAGATATCACCCAAAGGTGAATTTAGATACATGATTAAAGTTACAATTAGTTTGAATCCATGAAGTTTATTCAAAGCATTAACGCATGAGCACGTGTAAATGTTTGCAGTTGTTACTAATATGTTTGCCTTAGGCAACGCAATGACAAAGTTCAATGGGCTAAACTATGCTGATTGGTCTGAAAAGATTCAGTTTCAACTGGGTGTTATGAACTTGGATATGGCATTGATAATGGACGAGAAGCCCGCAGCCATTACGGAGGACAGTACGGAAGATGAAAAAGCTCTTCTTGAGGATTGGGAAAGAGATTCAGAATGGACAAATGCTTTGGAAGGACAGTTCCTATTCAGAAAGGGGACAAGTTTAGTCAAATGCAATGTCCCAAAAATGAATTAGAGCGAAAAGAAATGGAGTCTATTCCCTATGCATCAGTGGTTGGGAGCTTGATGTATGCCCAAACATGTACTCGACCGGATATTAGTTTTGCTGTTGGTATGTTAGGTCGATATCAAAGTAATTCTGGAATGGATCACTGGAAAGCTGCAAAGAAAGTTCTTAGGTACTTACAAGGAACCAAAGATTACATGCTCACATATAAAAGGTCAGATCACCTTGAAGGGGTTGGCTACTCAGATTCAGACTTTGCAGGATGTGTGGACTCAAGAAAATCCACATTTGGATATGTTTTCTTTTGGCTGGAGGAGCAATATCATGGAAGAGTGGAAAACAGTCCATCATTGCTACTTCTACTATGGAGGCAGAATTCGTGGCATGCTTTGAGACCACAATTCAATCATTATGGTTGCGGAACTTCACCTTAGGGCTTGGTATTGTCGACAGTATAACTAGGCCGCTAAGGATTTATTGTGATAATTCTGCAGCTGTGTTCTTCTCTAAGAATGATAAATATTCCAAAGGTGCTAAACACATGGAATTGAAATACTTATCAGTGAAAGAAGAAGTGCAGAAACAAAAGATGTCATTTGAATATATTGGAACAGATTTAATGATAGCGGATCCGTTAACTAAAGGTTTACCGTCCAAAACATTTATTGGTCATGTAGAAAGGATGGACATTATGTAAAAGTCCTTGTTAACATTGTATTATTTTTGGTATATATACAAGTATAGTTTAATGTTCATATTGTATGACAATTGTGAATTCAATTAAAGTTATATTTCTGTTAAGTTTTGACATCCATATTATATTATACATGTTATTGTAATATGTGATGACTAGGTGTCTTTGAAAAGACATGAGAGACACATTATTGTATCCCCTAAAGTTATTTGAATTGAATTGATTCATGATACATGGAAGGAATCAAGTTGATGAATAATTTGTGACCGCCATGATCCGATCATTCCAATTCATTAAAGATAATAACTTGGTGCTTTCAATGAATGATGCACAATTATGGTATAAGATTGAAACATCAAGATGTCACATGAGTCAAGTGGGAGACTGTTGGATTAATTTATTATTAATTAGGTGTGACTCATGTAAACAATATTTGGCTTAAATAAAAGACACCTGAATGTGATGATTATTTTGGTAGATGGATAATTAAGTCAATGGGGTTTTATTTTGAAATTCAAAATACAAATCCCTCTTCTCTCTCTTCATGACTGTTGGGACATGACTCTTGGGGTGGAATATGACTGTTGGAATAAAGTGTCTATAAAAGGACACATTTAGGCAACCAACACGGACTTTTCTCATTCCTTCTCATTTTCTCACAAATACACAAAAGTATCTTCATCATCAAAGATACAAATAAGGAAGAAGGAAGAGAGGAGAAAACAATTGCAAACAAGGATCAATAAATCAGACAAGAATCGACGTCATGGATCCGGGTACGCTTTTACGGTTTTATTTATAGAATCTAAAACACTGTGAAAATCATGATATCAAGATCCAAAACATAAAATTTTGCTAACAGTTGGTGTATATGGCCCAACCTGAAGGTTTTGTTACTGCAGGAAAAGAAAATTTAGTGTGTAAATTAAAGAAGTCAATATATGGATTAAAGCAGGCCCATAGAGGCAATCAAAACGTTGGATCCTTAAGTGAGATCATTTGTCGTTCATAAAAGCGATCAATTTATTGGATCCTCAAGTGAGATCCTTTCTGCTCATAGAGGCGATCAAATAGCTAAATCCTTAAGTGGGATCCTTGCCAATAGAGGAGATCAATTTAATGGATCCTCAAATGGGATCCTTCTTGCTCATAGAGACGATCAAATAGCTAGATCCTCAAGTGGGATCCTTGTCGCCTATAAGAGGCGATTAAAATGATGGATCCTCAAGTGGGATCCCTTCCGTTCATAGCGACGATCAAAACCCTGGATCCTCAAGGGGATCTTTGTTGTCCATAAAGGAAATCAAAACGTTGGATCCTCAAGTGGGATCATTTCCGCCCATAGAGGCGATCAAAACCCTGGATCCTTTTAAAAAGGAATGTGGTGTATATCTCGAGCTCCTGAGGGTTAGGATATGATGTGTGTATCTCGACCATCTGAACACTCGTCATCCCTTTAAAAAACTCTCAATGTGATTGATGCAAATCATCTTCTCAATAAAATTGGACGAAAAAGGAATATGATGTATATCGCGAACTCCCCAAGGGTTATGATACAAGGTGTATATCTCGACCATCTGAATGTTCGTCGTCCAACCAAAATACCTAACTATATCTAAACCTTTCACATGTAATATGAAAAAGGAACGTGATGCATATCACGAGCTCTAGAGGGTTAGAATAAGAGGTTATATCTCGACCATCCGAGTATTCATCATCACCCAAAAATAATCCAACACATCCAAACTTTTGCCTTTTAGCTTTCACTTTCAAACTTTTTTTAACCAAAAGATGTTTCATCTCAAGACAATGCCAAACAATGTTTCGTCACACATATATGTGAGTGAGCTAAGTGACGTTTTTCCGCGAATGTTGATATAGAAATTCATTGTGTTGTGATGCAAACACCCCATCCTCTAACTATTTTGGGTAAGCAATATTTTCCGTTCGATTGCGACAACAATAACTTTCACTAAAATCGACCCACCAACAAACAATTTCTACCCAGAACTAGGTAGCCTTAAGTTCTCCATCACATCTAAAGATACGTAGGAGCAAGACCCGCAATCTTTCCAATAACATTAATAAAAAAAACTTTTTTGCAACCTCTTTCTTTTTCTCTTTGAATTTTTAATAATTTGAAAAAAGCAAACATTTTTAAGCTAACACTTATGCGCAAAACTAACTAAACGGTTCCCGTTGAGTACAACGGATGTGTGAGGTGTTAATACTTTCCTTTTGTATAATTGACTTTCGAACCTGATTTAGTTGTGGCGACCATTTCTTTGTTATCTTTTGAGGATTTTATTGATATTTTCTCTTTTCATTTTTTGGAAATAAATAAAGTTCGATGGCGACTCTCTTAGTCATCCGCAAGTGTGCAGTGCGCTCGTAAGATCGTATTTTTCGAGATGCGATACCCCATAATAAATTGATTTGGAACAAAGCTTTTCTTGAAAATATCTATGTGTTTTTATGGATATTAGTTCAAAACAAGTTGTCGACTAGAGATAACTTCAGAAAAATAGATTTGTTAAGGGTATATGGAGATAGTTGTCTGTTTCAGTGTGAAGAGGGAGAATTTATTTCTCACTTATTCTATAACTTTTCTTTTGTGAAGATTATTTGGTTTGAGTTATTCAAATGGTTGAAAGTTCCTTTTAACTTACCCCGTAAGATAGCTCCAAATTTAGAAAGCGTCCCAGGTTTGTTTGGAAGAGGTGGAACAACAAAGTTTTATTTGGCCTGTATATGGACTGCTATGGCTTGGGTTATTAGTATCACCCGTGTAGTTTTGGTTTGTTGGTTGAAGAAATAGCTTCATTCTGTTTGGTGCAGGTTGGCACTTGAAGCTTTTTTGTTGCGTGTTGCAAAGGCTGCGTTTTAGTTCTAGGGTGTTTTGGTGTCATTATCAAGTTGGGTGGTTAGCTAGTGTTTGTGGATTCTTTTTATTGCAGTTTGTGTGTTGTTGGTTTGTAATTTTGGTGATCGTATATGAGACTAATAATACCTGCTCAAATGTTTAGTTGAGACACATTTCAAAGTTTCTAATTTCTTAGCCAACTTTTCTACGCCTAAATTTGCAATAGGAGACACACATGGCCTTACACTATTCTATGGTACGGTAGAGCATAGTATAATCAATCTAAAGCAATTGGATTTCACACAAAAGTATATCAATTTCTTGCAACAAATTACAAAACATATAATCAATAAACTTGCACATATATTAATGTTTCATTACATCATCAAGTTCCATTATAATTCCTACTCAAATCCGATAATTCTCCAGCTGAACATCTTTAGCTGTCAATGGCACATACTCTCCAAGATAAACTTCAAGGTGATCAGCCAAAGCAGATTTATCAATATTCTCATGATGATAACTCTTGCAAACCAAATACAACACAGTTTGCAAAACAAGTCCAAACAAGAACAAACAAGACAGCAACAAGAAACATAGTATCCCATATCCTGTTCTGTCCACGTAACCAAAACACCATGTTCCATTCACAACCACTACCTTAAAAACAAACCTTATCAAGAAAAACGAAACGTTTAGCACCAAAAATATAAATATTGACAAACCCATTTTCCCCTTTATCAATTCCTTGCTCTTCACCATAGCTTTAAATCCATACAAATCCTCCAACACTGTCACAACACTAGCTAGTTGCCATATCAAAGTTAAGTAAACAAATCCAATAAAATAGAAGATTATCAAGAAAATAAGCAAAACAGCACCTCCATTTTTTACACCAAGTGTAACTACTAACAAGATTATAACCAAGAAGGTTAGAAAATTGTAAGCGAAGAAAACAGCATAGGCACATAAGAAAGTGAGCATGAGTCTCTTCCAAACCTTTGGAACAATTTTGATGATTTTTTTGAAGGAGAGATCCTTGGATGTGAAGATGGAAGCTGTCGTGTAGACAATAGCTGAGGTGGAGAGAAGAGAAAAGATTAAGAGGAAAGTGAAGTAGAATAATTTGAAAAGTAAAAGGGTGATGAACTGTGATGAAACTATGTCGGTGAGTTTATCGTATTTCGGTGTGCCTTGTTGGGTCTGGTCGATTTGTTCTTCGGTGTGTTTGATTTTGTTGAAGATGAGGTTGGAGACTTCTATGTGGAAGAGGAAGATGAAGGAGAGAGGGAGGATGAGAGTTAACGTGATTTGTGTGAAGATTTTTCTCCATGAGAATATGATTTTGAAGGATTGTTTGTAGCAACCGAAGAAACCGAGGAATTGCATGTCTTCTTGTTCTCTGTCCATGTTTTTTGGTTTGGTTTGGAGAAGAGATTGTGTTTTGTTTGTGATGAAGAAGAAGATGAAGAGGCGGAGAAGACTATATTAGAGAAGACTAATGTTGATATGAGAATGAGTCAATGATTTTTATTTAATCAGTCAATGATTTATTGGAAAGGATTAACTAATCTGGACCGTCCGATTTATTTTAACATTTTTGATTAAAAGGACAGAGTTTTCAATCTAACTGTCTGGTCTAAATTTGACCACTCAAATCAAAATTTGTATGCATTATTTACAGTGATCTGAAGTAATATTTGTTCAGATTCTTATTATATGAAAAAAAGTAATTTTTAGAATTATTGGTGTTGGTGTCATCTGGATTAAACGATCATATAATAAGTTAATTAATAAATATTGTCTATGTAACAAGCTTTTTTTCTCTAAGAATCGTTTGTTTACAAGCTAGAATATCGAAAATCAATTAACTTATGCTAGGGATCTAAAGCCACGCTCTCAGAAGAGATTTAAATAAAAGTAGTATAATAAATCTAAATTAACAAAAATGTACTGCGTAGTACTAGTATACAATAGAAACAAAAGAAAAATTACTGAAATTAAAAATAGTAGTAATAATTAAAGGAATCATTTTGTAATGAGCACTAAAATAAACAAAATTGTCCATCCTAGAAACCTCAATAATTCATATGTTTCCGAAATTAGTTTTGAGCTAAGATAACTTGTGGAATGAAGCTAAGACCTAGATGTAAAGAAGATTCCTTTTCTCCAAGGCAAAATAGAATTGTGGGAACTTTATTAATTTTCTGAGGAAAATGTCAAACTAGCTTGTATTTCTTTCCTACAAGAAAAGTTTAATAGTGGAAATATGAATTGATCCTTTTTTTTCTCCATGAATTATCATATACAATTTATATTGTGGGTTTGAATGAAGTATTTTAATGAAAAAATTTATTTATTTTTAAAATAATTCATAATAATTTGACCAAACTTTATTGTTGAGATAAAAAATATAAAAATTATTAAAATGGTATAAATTTATAAAAAAAATTATTTAAATTAAATTTTAAAAATTTCAAATGACACAAAAAAATAAAGAATTTAAAATTGTTCATTCACTTAATATAATGTGAATGTTAAATTGTTTATTATTAATTTTTTAAATTTTGTAAGATGATCCTCCTATTTTATAAATAAAAAAATTCACCGCAAAAATTAAAAAATATATATAAATAAATCCCTAATAATTTTCAAATTTTATAAATTGGGTCCTTCAAATTATCAAAAATTGTAAAATAATTCCTATCTTTCATATTTTAAATTTGACTCAAGCTTTAAATTTTATAAAAATGATCCCAAAAATTAAACAATGAATCGTTTTAATACTCCATCCAAATAAACGAATTTACAAATGAATGAATTTTAAATGAATAATTTAAAAATTGTAAATTTTGAATTCCTTAAAAATTCTCAATCACCTCATCCAATCCAACACACACTCTTAAGTGTTTTGTTAAGATTTTTGTGGAAATAAGTCTAGAAATTTAGTTTTTCAACAAAATATTATATTTTGCCAATATCCCACCTGCTTGACGTGCTGGGAGGTGCGCCCGACTAATATTTTTTTAGAGTTTTAAAGTTTTCTCTATTGTACAACGTGCGAGGTGTATTATTTAGTCTATGCACATTCGTCATCCAGTGGTAATCATTATTTGAGCAATCTTCATGAAATGTTTTACTAGGATGATGTGGACTTTGTGATCTTCTTCAATATCCATCACTACGAAATTTACTGGGAACAAGAATTTGTCTATTCTTACCAATACATCTCCTGCTATATCAGAGGGTTGCTTTACATATTTGTCTGCTAGCTAGAAAATCATATTTATCTTTTTCTATTCGAAATCACCAATCTTTTTGAAAACTGACAAGGGGATCAGATTGATGTTATCGCCCAAGTCAATTAGTGATTTGCCCATATTGACATTGCCTATAGTGACTGGAAAAGTAACTCTACCTGGATCATTTTCCTTTTGAGGCAATGTTCTTTAAATAATCGCGTTATAGATAACTTTTTAATTTAATTGTATCCTCATTAATATATTTTCTTTTCTTGGTCAAGATCTCTTTCATGAACTTTGCATAAGAGACATTGGTTTTAAGGCTTCTAAAAATGAAAATTTTATTTGTAACTGAATGAAAAAATCTAAAAACCTTGCGTATTGCCTTTCCTTATTTTTTTTGTTGGATTATGAGGGTAAGACAAGTTTTGAATAAGGTTATTTTTTTGTTTTTTTTCCTACCTTTTTTTTAATGTGAGTTTCTTAATTTATTTCCACCTCCTTTTCTTTTTCCTTTTCTTTTTTTACTATTTTTTCCTTACCATTCTCCTATTCTTTTTTTTTCATGCTATTTTCCATCTTCAATAACAAATTTTTCATTCTCTTCGTGATTGCTTCCACTCTGATCCCATCTGGTTGTATCAAGTTTATAATATTTCTTGTGTTAATTTGATATTTGTTTGACTAGTTGTCCAATTTAGGTGACAAGGTCTTGGATAAAGTATTGGTTTTCTGAAGGGCAACTACCAACACTTGTATGGATTGTTGAAGCATTTCTTTCGTGTTTGATTTCTTTTGAAGATGTGGTTGGATGTAGTTTTCAAAAGATTGTTTGATTGAAGGATCAACTCTTGATTTCCAATGGGAGTTGCCTCCTTGGAAGTTATTTTGATGATATTCCTATGGCCTTTGGTAGTTTACAAAATTGATTTCTTCATAATTTGGAGGGCAAAGTTTAGGTGGATGATCACTACTGCATAATCCGCAAAATGTAATTTGCATTTGCTGTGGCGATTCATGTATTTCCAAATTGTTGTGGCAACTTAGATAAATTATTTTCCAGCTCATCTGTTAGAACAAGATTTTGATTCTGCAATTTATCCTTGAGTTTTGATGATAACAAAGGATGAAACATTTTAGTACCATGAAAAAATTCTCTAAGTGCGCAGGGCTCTAACATTAAATGCATCTGATGAAACAAACTCTAAGCGCTAAGCAAGTCCAAAACAGCTAAACTGAAAGCTAAAAGTGTTCGCTCTGACGACTCAAGACTCTGACTTTCTGAATCTGAAAGATCCCCCATCTGAAGTCTCTAAAGATCACTACATCTAAGGAATGTAAAGACAAAGATTAATCAAGAGCTTCTAATGGAAATATCAGGCAACTATCTGAAGAATACAAGATTTGAGTGAAGTATCTGAATTCCGTGCACTCTGATTCTCACTAATCAAATCAAATCAAGACTTAACAACGGAGTTTTCTAAAGAGGTATAAATCTATATATGAAGAAAATTAAGTACTCTCCTAAAACTGTTATGGAAATGACAATAAACTTAATTACAATTAAGTTCCATCATTGGCAAGATATCAACATCAATGCTTCATCCAATGGTATCATCTCCAAGCACTATATAAAGGTCCAACCATCATCATACCTTGACACAAAATTATTCAACAAGAATTTTATTCATCAAAATTAAAATATTCACTAATTCTTGCTCCACATATTCACAAGGTTTTTGCTCTTAGTGTGAGACTCAATTGTTCTTACTGTGTTCACTTTGCTTACCTAGAAGCACCAAACACCTTCTTGTAATTCTATAACATTTGTTGTAAAATTCCTCAAGTGACTTATGAAGTCTGTAGACTTGATAGGTGTCATACGGTGAACTGACTTTGTGTGTTTTTGCTTTGGAAAGCAAATGTCGCGGATAGCAAGAGTCGCCACCGACTTTTCTTTTATCCAATAAGGAAAGGCGGAAAAGAACAGGAAAGACCTTGATTAGATTTTGGGTTCGGGAGGTACATTATACAAAGGGAAGGTGTTAGCACCCTTTGTATCCATGGTTATCCATGGGCTCTTAATTGCTTGATCACTTATGTTTTTCTTGTCCGAAAAAGTGTGTGAGAGCTGTTTAGAAAATGTTTTGAAAAGAGAGTTTAACTTTGTAATGATTCTTGTACGAATGTATACAAAGTATTTATCTCGTTTAATTTTGAAAGCTGTTTAGAAAAATATAACTTGGTAATGATTCTAGTATGAATGTATACCAAGTGGTGATTTTCTAATAGATGTTTTGCAAAGTGTGAGGTGTGAAAAGTATTGTAAGTTGTGAGTCAGCATTTAAGAGTTGTACCTAACCAAGGTTTTTATAGGTATTTCCTATCCTTAGGAGGGTAAGATTGTCCTTACTATTGAGAAATAAACAGTCTTATCCTTTGGATGTAAAGGGACATCGTAGGGTCATCGATTGGTCATTGGAGGCCATACTTGTAAGGGTACCTTAGCATTCAAAGGGACAACCATCATTAACTCGTAGGCTACAACGAAGGGTCATCGAGGGACAAAATCATATATTCGCAGGCGACATCCGAGGGACTATGATTTATCTTATAGGGACATGATGATTTAACCGAAGGGTCTTTGCTAAGTGTATCCCCACATTCGCGGGACATAACCGTAATACCGTAAGGCAACAATGAGAGGGCCAAGATCATATATTCAAAGGCAACAATTTATAATCAGTTAGGTAATTAGGATGAGTCTCCACAAGGGTATCCCACAAATAAAGTGGAATACCTAGCAAGCTACCTTCTCCGGGAATATGTGAATCCTTACAAAATTCAGCAAACAGGTCAGAATACCAAATCAGGGTGCAATCAAGAGTTGCACCAAACAAAAGGAATCACAACAGTAATAGTGTCAGGTAAACCATGCATGGTTACAATAAAACATATCAGATGAGCAAAAATCAGAATAGGAAAATCAACGACTGTCATGTTCGCTGCTGCCTCGCCTAGCGAGGGCCTGGCGGACGCTCGTTACATGTTCGCTTAGCGATGTGCTAGCGAACAGCTGCGGGTTTTGAATTTAAGACAGTACGATTTCAGCAAGCTCCAAACCCTATGGCATCCATTACAGAAATTTTATGGTTAAAGATTCAAAACATCCATGCATACTTAAATCCACGTGCAAAACCTAAGATATATTTATAAATTCAATCATAATGTCACATGTAAGTTGGGAGCATAAAGCGGTAACGGTAGTGCAAACCTGTTTGCAATTGAATTGCCACGTTGGATTGGCAGATCACTCTTAGGGTTGGTGCCGGATTGAGTTGGGCGGGGGTAACCTTTGTGCAGATGAGTTTACTTCAGGGTTTCCTTTAGGGTTGCTCTGAATTCTCTTGGTCAGCCTCCAGAGTTTGCTCGGTTGCTTTTGTTAGGGTTTCCTTGCTAGGGTTTCTGTCCGTCTTCTTCTCTGTCCCGTTTGTGAATGAAACTCTGCTATTTATAATAATTTTTGTGATCTGATGGGCTCAGAATGAAGCCCAAAATTTCTGGTATTCGCAAGCTTCGCTAGGCGAGTGGTGCAGCGAAGGATTCGCTAGGCGAATGATTTTGCTCGCCTAGCGAGCAAGCCATTTTAAGTCATTTTCTGGATTTGGCCACCTGTGTGCTGGGTCTTTGTTCCTTTAAGATCCATGCCTCGAAAAATGAGTTGGAGTGCCTTGAAAAATGTCTTGCAAGATTAACGGGCAAATTTTGGGGTATGACAGCTGCCCCTGTTCAATATTCTTAAACCGAGAGAGTTAGAATGATATGTACGCCATTCGTGGTCTAGAGGTGGAAGATTATTGAACACTTAGAATGCCCCAAAAATTTGCACTTGTTAATTAAAAGTTAGTCTTGATGGAGATGGGCTTAAAGATGCCATCCAGGAAGTTTGATGATGAGAGCTTCAGAGTGCGTCGTGCATCAGACCAATTTGAAGACATGGGCGCCACACCGGGTCGTATGCTAGACCGTATAGTGAGTCATCCATTAGGCGATATTAGGGTGAGCTGAACCTGATGAGATAAGGATACGAGTGAGTCATACACTGTTGGGGATAAAGGATCAGAATGGATCATACGCTAGATCGTATCTGAATAGCAGAATGAGTTGTCCATTAGGCGGGTGACATCACTGGGTATGAAAGATCATAATGGATCGTACGTTAGATCGTATCTGAGTCGCAGAATGAGCCGTTCATTAGGCTATATTTGGGGATGAAAGGGTAGTCACACGCTAGACCATGTTTCAGAATGTACCGTATGCTAGGTAGTATCTGAGGAATAAAGATCAGAATGGATCGTACGCTAGATCGTATCTGAGTGGCAGAATGAGCCGTCCATTAGGTTGTATCTGATGATAAGGGGTAGTCATACGCTAGACTACATTTCAGAATGTACCGTACGCTAGGTAGTATCTGAGGAATAAAGATCAGAATGGATCGTACGCTAGATCGTATCTGAGGGGATGAACATCCAAATGGGTCGTATGCTAGACCGTATTGGAACAGTTGAAGGAACCAGAATGAACCGTACGTTAGGCTATATCTGATAATGTTTGTATATGTTGTATTTGCAATAAATGTCTGGGATGGGCTTAAAGATGCCATCATTAGGAGGATATCAGAATGCTTGTCAGAATGAATATTCATATGGATTATATCCGAAAATGTATCTGAATCTTGAATGTGACTGATGAGAGTGTCCGTCTGGATGAACCTTTATTTTGACTGTATCGGGAGGATAATTAACCTGAAAAAAGGTTAGCCTCATGCCATGTCATGATGCATGAGATGTTTTATGCTTGTGAAAATAAATGTGAACATTGCATGTATGTATATGATTCGAAATGATGCATGAATGAATTATGTGTCCGAAAAACTTTGCCAGGGGAAAATAAATCCCCATATCCTGGTTGGAGATATTTGTATTGATGACCCTTTCTTAGTCGTGGATACTTGATTTCTGTCTGATGATAGAAATATTCAACAGAGCCTGGTTGGGGATAGAAGAGATGACCAGTCTGTCTGGTGATGCCCATTTCTTCTGGGGAATAACTGGTTTTTGCTGGGGATAGAAGAGATGACCAGTCTGTCTGGTGATGCCCATTTCTTCTGGGGAATAACTGGTTTTTGCTGGGGAAAGGATTTGTAACCGGACTCGTTGGAAAGCATGGTTAGACCTTATCCTCGACCCTAAAGTCTTTTAGTAACTGCTATTGCTATTTTATGCATGTATTTTCGGTAAACATTAATCATGTTCAAACGCATATACTCATTCGAATCAAATCAATGGACGTTTAGGCAAACAAAACAGAGAAAGTAAAACAAAAACATCTTTTTGGAAATAAAATTGTATTGATTTGGAAAGAGGGCCTGTAAACAGGCAATTTGTGTACAGGGAGACAGAAATCCTAGTAAGAGGAGATTGTCAAGAAAACGAAGAAAAAGCTATGAAGAAAAAGTTCTATTGATTTTAATTCCACTACTGTCATTATGTCTTCAAGCCTCTCATCTCCTGCTGTCGGATAAAAGTGATTGGCTTGTTCAGTCCTTTGAACTTGGATGAAGCTGACTGAGAACGGGACATAGTCATATGCTTTTATCCTTAATTTTTGCCTGGACCGCCTTTTCAGGTTTTTAGTCCACCAGGATACCCTTTTTTGCCCAAGCCGCCTTTTCAGGTTTTCGACTTGCCGGGTGTACATTTTTATATGTTTATCCCTAATTTTTCCCGAACCCTTTTGGTTCGCCGGGATGCCCTTACTTTTGCCTAGATACGTCGACCTAGCGGGTCTCTTTTATGCGTAGTATCTTTTAACTATGTCTGCGTTCACGGGATGTGGGAAGTCTTCGCCATCCATTGTAGCAAGTATCATGGCTCCACCAGAGAATACCTTCTTAACTACAAATGGCCCTTCGTATGTGGGAGTCCATTTGCCTCTGGGATCACCTTGTGGTAGAATGATACGCTTGATCACCAAGTCGCCAATTTGATACACCTGTCTCTTGACTCTTTTATTAAATGCATGGGTCATGCGCTTCTGATATATCTGCCCGTGACAAACAGCCGCAAGTCTCTTTTCATCAATCAAATTTATCTGATCGAGTCGAGTCTGAATCCATTCATCTTCCTCTAAGCCTGCATCTTTCATAATTCTTAGAGAGGGAATCTGAACTTCCACTGGTAAGACGACTTCCATTCCGTAGACTAAAGAGAAAGGAGTTGCCCCTGTCGAAGTGCGCACTGAAGTGCGATAACCATGAAGAGCAAATGGTAACATCTCATGCCAGTCTTTGTATGTTACTGTCATCTTTTGTATGATCTTCTTAATATTCTTATTAGCAGCTTCTACGGTGCCGTTCATCTTTGGCCGGTACGGAGAAGAGTTATGGTGTTTTATTTTGAACTGCGTGCAGAGTTCAGTAATCATCCTGTTGTTCAAGTTAGTACCATTGCCAGTGATCACTCTTTCAGGGATGCCATATCGACAAATGAGACTATTCTTGATGAACCGTGCCACTACATTTTTGGTGACAGAAGCAAACGAGGCCGCCTCTACCCACTTTGTAAAGTAATCAATAGCAACCAGAATGAAACGATGTCCATTAGAAGCAGTAGGTTTAATCTCTCCAATCATATCGATGCCCCACATTGCAAAGGGCCAAGGGCTGTCAACATGTTTAATGGAGCAGGAGGCACATGTACTTTATCCGCATAGATCTGGCACTTGTGACAAGTTCTGGAATGATGGTGGCAATCAGCTTCCATGGTAGACCAATAATACCCTGATCTCAGAATCTTCTTGGCCATCGTATGTCCACTAGAATGAGTCCCAAAAATACCATCATGTATGTCTTCCATAATCTTTTCCGCTTCCTTTTTATCCACACAGCGAAGCAAGGTCGAATCATGATTACGTTTGTATAATACTCCATTACTCAAAAAGAATTTAGCGGAGAACTTCCTCAGAAATTTTCTGTCATTAATGGATGCCCCTTCAGGGTATTCCTGAGTTTCTAAATATCTTTTTACTTCGTGGAACCAAGGTTTCTCTTCTACTTTATCAGCGTTAAGTTCATAACAATATGCTGGTTCATCTAATCGTTTAATGGTGATCATGGAAGCTTCATTGCCCCATCTGACTCTGAACATAGATGACATGGTAGCTAATGCGTCTGCCAACTGATTCTCTTCTCGTGGGATATGTTCGAATGTAATCTCTTCAAAGTATGGGATTAATGTTAACACCCGCTCTCGATAAGGGATGAGATTCGGATGTTTAGTGTCCCATTCTCCTTTGATCTGACTGATTACTAAGGCTGAGTCTCCGTACACTCTCAAAAACTTGATTCTTAGGTCTATAGCAGCTCTGAGTCCCAAAATACATGCTTCATACTCAGCCATATTATTGGTACAATCAAAACATAGTCTAGCAGTGAAAGGCGTATGGCAACCCTTGGGGGAAATGATTACAACACCAACACCATTTCCCAATGCATTAGAAGATCCATCAAAAACCATAGTCCATCGGGATCCCAGTTCGGGTCCTTCATCCGGTCCAGGTTCTTCATAATCAGTAACAAGCATGACATCCTCATCTGGGAACTCAAAATTCATAGATTGGTAATCATCAACTGCTTGATGAGCCAAATGATCAGCTAACACGCTTCCTTTGATTGCTTTCTGAGTAGTGTATTGGATATCATACTCTGTTAAAATCATCTGCCATCTTGCTATTCTTCCGGAGAGGGCAGGTTTCTCAAATATATATTTGATAGGATCCATCTTAGAAATCAATAAAGTGGTATGATTCAACATATACTGTCTTAGTCGGCGAGCAGCCCAAGCCAAAGCACAACAAGTTTTCTCGAGCAATGAGTATCTTGTTTCACAGTCGGTAAACTTTTTGCTAAGGTAGTATATGGCATGCTCTTTTCGACCAGACTCGTCATGTTGCCCCAACACACACCCCATTGAATTTTCTAACACGGTCAAATACATGATTAAAGGTCTTCCTTCAACTGGTGGCATCAAAATCGGAGGTTCTTGGAGATACTTCTTGATTTTGTCAAAAGCTTCTTGACATTCATCATTCCATATCATCTCTTGATTCTTTCTCAGTAATTTGAAGATGGGTTTGCAGGTAGCAGTCAAATGGGAGATAAATCAGGCAATGTAATTCAAGCGTCCCAAGAAACCTCTGACTTCTTTATCTGTACGGGGAACTGGCATTTCTTGAATAGCTCTCACCTTAGCCGGGTCAACCTCAATTCCTTTGCCACTGACAATAAAGCCCAAGAGTTTACCGGATCTTACTCCAAAGGTGCATTTGTTCGGGTTCAATCTCAACTTGTATTTCTTCAACCTCTCAAACAGTTTGTATAAATGATTGAGATGTTCTTCTTCAGTATGAGATCT
This sequence comes from Lathyrus oleraceus, assembly GCF_024323335.1. Taxonomy (NCBI): domain Eukaryota; kingdom Viridiplantae; phylum Streptophyta; class Magnoliopsida; order Fabales; family Fabaceae; genus Lathyrus; species Lathyrus oleraceus. The sequence goes on along the minus strand of NC_066584.1, from coordinate 44,241,075 downwards.
GGCTATCATGTCATCCACATATACCTCTATTTCATGATGGATCATATCATGGAACAAAACCACCATAGCTCGCTGGTATGTTGCCCCTGCATTCTTTAAACCGAATGGCATTACTTTGTAATAGAAAGTGCCCCATTGCGTCACAAACGTAGTTTTCTCCATGTCCTCAGGTGCCATCTTAATCTGGTTATAACCTGAGAATCCATCCATGAATGAGAATACCTTGTGTTGAGCGGTGTTATCCACCAAAACATCAATGTGCGGAAGCGGAAAGTCATCTTTGGGACTCGCTTTATTCAAATCTCTGTAATCTACACACATTCGCACCTTACCATCCTTCTTTGGCACTGGTACCACATTAGCAACCCATTGAGGATAAGAAGTAACAGCCAGAAAGCCTGCATCAAATTGTTTCATAACCTCGGCTTTGATTTTCTCAGACATTTTAGGACGCATGCGCCGAACCTTTTGCTTAATAGGATGACAATCTTCCTTCATTGGCAAACGATGCACTACTATATCAGTATCCAGTCCTGGCATGTCTTCATAAGACAAAGCAAAAATCTTTATATAGTCATGTAACATCTGAATCAATCTTTCTTTGACACTGTTTTCCAAGCCTGCTCCTATTTTGACTTCTTTCTTGTCTACTTCAGTACCCAGATTTACAGTTTCAATTGATTCCTCATGCGGCTGTATAGTCTTTTCCTCTTGCAGTAACAGTCTGGCAAGCTCTCCAGGTACTTCACAAGCTTCCTCACTTCCATCCTCGGCTTGGTAGATCGGATTTTCAAAGTCATAATGAACAATAGCAGAATTATTATCAATAGGATCCAGAGTGGATATGGATCTGCAATTTGTTACGTGAGTGTGTGTAAGAATACATAGCTTGTTTAAAAGATGACAGGAAAGATAAAGAGCGCAATATTTGAATGTAAAAAGTCCATTGATTTATTGAATGTGAATATGCTTATGAAAATGACAAAACCCTTAACAAATTAGCTATTTGTGCCCCGGGTATAGGCACAATGCTTTAAGAAGTTCAAAAAATTAAAAATTTGCAACACTAAAATAGCAATAACAATTACTCCTGACTAAAGGAAATCGAGATAGTGTCTTCAGCCTTCCAATTATTGAGTCTGTCACCAATTGTTGGGAAAATCCAGCTATCCAGGTCGCAATCGCTATCAGCATCTTCTACAGCATTAATTTGATTTTTTTGACTGCCTCTTCAGGACTAAACCCCAGGCCAAATTTATCAGACTTGTACGGTACATCGATCAGGCGACCCCATCCAGTACGACCACCATCTTCAACCACGGCTTGAGCATCTTTCAGAGAAATCATAGCAGGAGGAGCATGAATAACCTTGGGCACACGGGAAGTTGGCTTAAGGGCAGGACTAGTCGGAGGAACTACTTCAAATGACTGAGAAGGAGTCTCAACGAATTCACCATCCATCTCGACGTATCTGAAGGTATGCACACTACTGACAACATACTCTTCTTCTCCACACACAGTGACAATCTTACCCTCTATTGGATACCTCAGCTTTTGATGGAGAGACGAAGCTACAGCACTTGCCCCATGAATCCAAGGGCGTCCCAACAAGCAGGAATAGGCAGGACGAATGTTCATTACGTGAAAGGTAATGTTGAAGACTTGAGGTCCTATCTTGATATGGAGAACCACTTCACCATGGACAACACTCTTCGCACCATCGTAAGCACGCACCAAAACGTCACTAGGCTTCAGTTCAATACTTTTACAGTCAAGCTTATCGAGTACAACTTTCGGTAGCACATTCAAAGAAGAGCCATTATCGATCAACACATGAGACAAAGTGATCCCCTTACACTCAATGGAGATATGCAGAGCTTTATTGTGATTCTTTCCTGCTGGTGTCAGGTCAGCATCGGAGAAGCCTAGGCCATTGTCAACAGTCAGGTTAGCAACATAGTTTTCGAACTGATCGACAGATGTCTCCTGAGGTACATGAGCGGTCTTCAGGAATTTTATCAATGCATTGGCATGAGATTCAGAAGATAACAACAAGGATAACATCGAAATTTTAGACGGAGTATGCCCCAACTGTTCTACCACATCAAAATCACTCTTGCGGATGATTTTCAGCACTTCTTCCATTTCTTGTTTGGCAACATCTTCGGTAGTAACCTCAACTGGTGTCTCTGACTGAGAAGGGTTGACTGGTTCCTTTCCTCGAGTTTCAGGGGCGGGAGGTGAGATTTCTGGAGAGAAGATCCTTCCACTTCGAGTAATTTTACTAGTCCCAACAATGCCATTAGGATTAGCAGAATTATCAACTTGCTTTACGTCATGGATGTAAACATCACCTCCATAATTCCACGGAATGACTTTGCTTGAGGAATATGGTACTGGGCCAGGTGCAGTAATAATTAGGGGAGCTACCTTGGGCTCGGCAGTAATCTTCACAGGCACCCTAATAGCGGTAATCTTCACTGGAACTTTGGATCTGGCAACCACAAATATTTCTTCAATGGGGTTTTCCACCTTAGGAATCTTTTCGAAGAGAATTGTACGACCATCCATCAACCGTTGAATACCATTTCTCAACTTCAAGCAACCATTGGGTTGGAGTATACAGAGATCGCAATTTTCAGTATAACCTGGAAATAAACCAACTTGCAATAAATTCTTCTTGATGGTCAGGAGAGGAGTTGCTAAGTCAGCTACATTGGTAATGTGAGAATTGTCATCCACAGCATTAACAGTCTTGTCATGATTGGGCATAGGAGCAGTGATGACATTAGGAGTCTCTGGAGGATCAAATTCAATTTCTCCAGCGTCGATCATATCCTGAATCTTATTCTTCAACAACCAACAATCGTTTGTATCATGCCCGGGGCTATCGGAGTGATATGCACACTTGGCATTGGGATTATAACGAGGAGAAGTAGTGTTGGGACTCGCAGGAGGATCTCTGAGGGTGATTAAATTCGCCTTTAGCATACCTTGCAGTGCCTATGCTAAAGTCATATTGATATTGGTAAATTGCCTTCTTGGCCTATCTTGTCTGTGCTGGAAGTTTTGAGATGGCGGTGCTGCAATCGTAACTGCTCCAATAGCATGGTCACGATTTTTCTTGTTATGACCCCTCTGGTGGTACACAGCATTTGATTCATTCCTCCCCTGATAGGACTTTTTGGTGCTTGCCGAGGTAGCCGCCTGTATCTTTCCACTTCGAATGCCGCTCTCAACACGTTCACCTGTCAATATAAGTTCAGTGAAACCCGATGAAGAACTTCCCAGTAGATGGCTGTAGAACGGGCCAGTCAGTGTACCCATGAACATGTCCACTAATTCTCGATTAGTCATAGGGGGTTTGACTCGGCCAACCAAATCTCTCCATTTTTGAGCATATTCTTTGAAGCCTTCTTTAGATCCCATAGTCATATTCTGCAACTGTAGCCGAGTAGGCGCTAGTTCAGAATTATACTGGTAGTGCTTGTAGAAAGCTGTCGCTAAATCAGTCCAGGTGCGGATGTTAGAGCTCTCGAGCTGATAATACCACTCTAACTGTGTGCCAGACAGACTCTCTTGGAAGAAATGTATCCATAGCTTCCTATCAGTGGTATATGGCTGAATTTTTCTCACATAAGCTCTCAGATGCATTTGAGGACAAGATGCACCATCATACTTAGTTAAAGCGGGGACCTTGAATTTGCGGGGAATGACCACATCAGAGACCAGACCTAAGCTTTCGAAATCAAGGTCGGGCGCCTTCTGACCCTCCATAGCTAACATGCGTTCTTCCAGCAACTTATACTTATCATCTTTTGGAGAGTACTGTTCATTTTCATAATCTTCATCGTCGTCCTCAAGGTTGAAGGGGTCAGCATTCTCATCTTCTGAATCATTTTCTGTCTCATCTTCTTTGTCCTTCGGAATTCCAATCTTGACTCCTGCGGCCTGTCCTTTAAGTCTTCTTCCCGGGTTAATGTAACTCACCGCTTTCTTGTCTTTCTTCTTCTCGAGCAAGAGAGCCTTCAGCTCCTCCTGCCCCTTGGATAAGTTCAAGATCATCTCCTGGAATTGAACATTTTGAGCCTGGAGATCTTTGACAGTTTGTTCGAGAGCCATCTTTCTGTTTAGAAGGAAGACCGTGAGAATATTGATCTTTTAGAATACCTGTTATGCAATGTTATGTTATGCTATGCAATGTATGAAATGTTTTCAAGGACTTTTGGAATTTAACTTTGCATAAACCACCGAGAAAGGAACTTTTATTAATAATTTCTTTAATCAATGTTTATTACAAAAAATAATAAAAATAAAATGAAAGCTCAAGTCTCCCAGGGACGGCTTCTTTTGGGGCGGAGATACGCATTGAGTCTTCGTTCCTCATTAAGTTGGCTGGTGAGCTCTAATACTTTCTTCCTTTCAGCACAGAACTGAGCTTCAAAAGTATCCCTTTCCTCTCTCAACTGGATCCAATATTTCTTCAATTCTTCAACATTGGTAGGCATATCTGGATAAGGAATGATCTGAGGGGTACCTCCTTCAACTCCTGGTTCAACAATCAGCGGTCCGACCGCAAGATATGGCATGGTAAGCTCACGAGCTCTGGCGCTGTCGCATCCTGCGAAAAAACAACCGGCGAAGCTCAAATAAAATACACACAGAGCCGCCACTGCGCGTTATTTATCCCAAAATAGGGAAAGGAAACGCTCAGAGAAACCTGGAAAGAACATGGTCTCGCGACCAAAGAGAAAGGGTAAGGGAGTCGGTTACGCGAGGGGAAGGTATTAGCACCCCTCACGTCCGTCGTACTCGACGGGATCCACGTTCTAAGAAAGAATAGGTTGCTAAACATCACACACACACACGGGGAACGCAGGTGGGGTTAAGAGAAACGGGCTCGATAAGGTATCGTACCTTATGCCTACATATCTTGTCTGGAACAAGAATCAGAGCCACTGTAGTTCGGCTTACGCACGCCAAACAACACAAAACATACAAACAAGCAAGGGTGGCAAACATGGAGCCCGACAACCACTGGATGGAATTACGTCAGCATCCGAACCAAAACACGCCCAAAACGGCAAACGTGGAGCCCGACTGCCAATCCTGGGCTTACGTCGGCATCCGAGCCAAACATGCAATCAGATAACAAACAAACACACGCAAAAAAGAAAAAGGTTGCCCGGAGTGGTCTCGCACGACCACCTGCCTACATACCTTGTCTGGAACAAGGATCAGGGCGATGTAGTTCCCCTGAAAGGGACTGAATTGCTAACCAGAAACCGGGGAAAGACACACTACTAGGGAGCTGGACTCGAGCCTAGTGTTGTCATGCATCGTTACCCTAAGTTCAGTTTTCTATCCTACTTGCATAAGCAAACTACCCCTATCCAGGAAAGAAGTAAGCACACAAGCATACAGTATAATTCAAGCATACATCAAATGAGAACAAGCATCTCAAACAGATATCCACACAGCACGCACTATAACCAAACAAGTGGCTCACACAATAGGTTTGACTGCCGAAGCGAGTCGTCTGTACGGGCTGGGTTTGCTCTTAACCTTGCCATTACGAGGCTAAGGTGAAGCAGATGAAAGGTGAAGTGAGGATCAGACCTCACAGCTCTTATCCCTAACCAGGGAGAGCTTCTGACAAATGAGCATGGGTCCAGAATGGGGGAACCCTTCTATACTCAGAGACTCTGACACAATGTGCACTGCACAGGATCTTGGGCTTGGATCTCAATGCTACAACCATGTAATGGGAGCAAGGAGAAGACTCAACTGAATAGTGGGGGATAGATTGCTTATCCCTACCTTCCACCAATTGCCTTGATTAAGGACTTTACCTGCTTAGGCACAAAATTAAACAATCACAATCATCGCCTCTTAAGGAGGACTTCAGACATTTATTTGCCCGGCCCGGTAACAGCCGGGTCTCCAGACTACATGAAGTTAGGAAGTTATACCTCAATGCAAGTTGCTTAAGCAAAGCAAAGCAAAAGTTCACAAGGAACTGAGCAACTAAAAGTACCTGGAAACAGTCAAACACAGTTAGTACTCAGACAGACAAACTAAACAGCAAAAGTTCAATCAGTTAATCTATACAGATCAATGCACAACAAAGCAAGCTCAAAGCTCAATCCCAAACTTCACAACCTACAAAACAATGTTATGTTAGTGTACAAACATCAAACAACATCAATTGCATTTAACTTGATTCATTCTCCATGTGCATTATGCTTTTGATCCTGAAAAATCAAGCAAATATTAGCAACAAGACCACTAGGCTAAGCCTAGGGTCCAAAGGCAAGAAAAATTCCTAAACAGCAAGGTATCTCTAACCAAAGTCAAATTAAAGTCAAACAAGAGCCAACACAATTAGTCTCATGTCCATATCATTCATCATGTTCATTTTAAGCACAAAACAATTCAAACTAGCTCAAATGAAGCATCAAACATGCAAACAGAACTATTGCATTCAAATCCACATCAAAGCACTTCCAAAAATTCTCAAATAATTTACACCTAATCAGGGAATATCCTGGGTCTAGTATACCAAATTTGAGCTTAATTGGGCAAAGGAAACCATGTCAATGAAAATCAACAAAAACAGACACAATTACATGCTCCAAATCACAACATCAACACATGCTTCCACTTCAAAAATTCATAACTCAATGAAAACAGTAAAGAAATGGATGGGACCAAAGCAGGGATGTCACATCATGTGTCTATTACAAGCATATCAAATTTCATGATCATTCGATACCGTATGAGCATTTCACATCAAATCTACCAACCTATGTCACACAAGCTTGCACAATTGACCAACAGAGATGAAAAATAGCAATCAAATTGAAAATGCCACATAAAATTCCACAAAAAATCACATAGCATCCTAACATGTTAATCAACATTCATGCAAAATTTCATATTATTCTACCAAGCCTAGGTCACTCAATTAAATCCAGCAAGTTGACACAATGAGGTGTGACACAAATTGTCACACCTAAGTTCCAAAATTCCTATCTCAATGGCCAGGTATCAAAAATTCATGAAATTTACATATAAATGAACATCAGCCAGTCAACAATCATCACAAAAATTGTCAAGAATTTATTTTACATTATGTGCATTTTATGAACAAAATGGTAGAATGTATCAAATTTGAACACATGTGAAACAAACCTAAGTTAATCCAAAAATATACCATGCACAACTTTGACCAATAGGTCAAACAAATTCTACACTCAACAACAAAGTCAACACAAAACTTTCCACATTTTTCTGAATTTTCTATGATTTTCTATGAATTTTTTAAGGTGATTGTAATTTTTTTAAGAATTAATTAAATTAATTAGAATTATCCAATGGCAGTATGGTAAATAATTAAGGCGGGAGCGGGAAACGTCCAATTCGAAATTTCAAATGGAAAAACGGATCAAAGCCTTGTTCTTCATCGTTTTCGCTTCAGAAAATCCCAGGACACTCAAGAACATGCAATTTTCAAATCAACACCAAAACGAGCAAGTAGATAACCGTTCGAACCGTCTCAACGTGTACAATCCAAATATGAACTTACTTTAACCTAACAATTGCTATATCATGCGAATCGATCATGTTAGGGTTTGGACACAAAAATTCGAATCCAGATTTCCTAAGCTATAGCGCATCATTTCATAGACCAAGCACATCACCATAACCTACATTATATGCTCTACAAAACGCACCTAAACATTTGAAGAATCGTGACATTCGAAAAATCACATACCTGGAATGGCAGTGGTGTTCTTGCTGTCCTTCGCGTTCAATTCAGTGAAACAGATGGAGCATAGGCTTGTGGAAGTAGGATGCAAAGCTTAGATTCGATGGAAATTGCTTCTACCGCGCCAAATCGTGATTCACCATTGATGATGCCATCTTGTACAGTCGAGCTTTGCACGGTTTTGGATGATGAAAGCCACAAACAGTCCAAGGAGATGATGATTGAGGATTGATGCAAAAGGAATTTCGAAGATTGATTACAAATTGATGAAGTTTGATGAGTTTTGGTTTTGGAGTGTTCTTGAAGAATTGAGAGAATTCCAAGAATTTCAGATCTGATTTGTGATGAATGATTTTTCTGTTATGATTAGAATGAGATTAGGAATATATATGTGTGCTTAATCATCACTTAACCATGTAATTAACCAAAATGCCTTTGATTAGTGAAAATGCTTAATTTCAAGTAAGGGACAAAATGGCCTTTCCACATACAAGCCAATGCCAGCTCATGGACAGCTCACACACTCTCTAAATGACATGTGTGAGCTGTTGTAACTTGTCTCACTCTCATTGGATGCACCATTCTCATTTTCACCTTGTGATTGCACTTTATCCATTTTTGCACTTTCATTTTTCAAGTCAAATTCCAAACCACAAACCTTAGGAATGAAATGATGATTCCAACAAATTTCAAATACCATTTGTGAGGTGTAGCAAAAATTCCCACTCAAAAATTCCAATTATTTCAAAAGTTGGACAATTTTGCCCTTGGTCCATTTAACTGTCCAGTTGAAATTTGACTTTTTGCATTGGCCACTTTTGAGAAAATCCAATTATGCACCATGAAAGTACATGTCAAATGGAGTTTGTGCATATAAAGAACTTGCAATTTGGACAAACCATGTGGAAGTTATGGCCTCCTGATTATGGGTCATTTTTGAAATTCAGTGAGCCATAATTTTCCAACCATACATGGGATTTTCAAGTTCTTGGACATTTTAGAAAGGTGAGAACAAGATCTACAACTTTCATGTTGAACAAATTTTCATTTTAAGCTTCCTTGGACACGTGGTCTTGAGGTCCAAAACTTTCCATTTTTGGAAACTTCAATTACAAGTCACTTTCTATTTTTGGCAGCTTTTGTTCTGACTTGATTTTCTTCATTCTTAGGCTTTGAGATGTCAAATAACACTTGTTCCAACATGAATGAAGTGCATCCAACTCATTTCCACCTCCACATCCATCAGATCATGTACAGTTGACCACAGTTGACTTTTCCATCTGATAGATGAATCAGGCAATGCATAGACCAATTTAAACTCCAATCTCCAACTGAAATGGCTCAAGGGTGAAACCCTAGCCTCAATAAGCACAATATAATCAAAGAATGAACCCCATATCCTTCATAAACCCCATCTCCTGATGATGCCCTGATTGGCCCAATGCAACTGATCAGGGTTGACCAGTGGTCAAAACCCTAATCTCAAGGAATCTGCTTCAATCACTTGATTCTTCTGATGAAAACCAACCATGATGATGATGATGTATCATTGCAATCAAGATGAAGACCAATACCCTTGGAGAATCACAAAACTCTAATTCACAGCCCAATCCTCAGATGGCCAATGATTAGTCAATAAACCCTAGGCTTGCACTCTGACTTCCTCATCTTCTGATCAAGACTGGGGAGGATGGCTTGCACAATGTAACCACATGATATGCAATATGCAATGCCTAATGACCTAAGAAATGTTATGCAAATATGTTAAGCTAGTCCCAAGAGAAGAGGGCAAATTTTGAGGTGTTACAGCTGCCCCTATTCAATCCACTGTGAACCTGTCGATACGAAATAGCCTCGACTTTCGGATGATCAGGATGAAGAGTGATTGAATACCAAGAACAGACGAACAATTTGCACTCTGATGGGATAATAATTAACGCCTGTCAGAATCGGCGAAGAAACAAACTCAAAACGTCGACCTGGATACCAAAATAAATGGTAACGCAGGGATAACCATGGCCTGAACACCACTCATCCGCTCGGGATTACTATTCCTTTCTTTTTTATGCTTTTCTTGAACCCCGAATTTTCTCTTGCGCAAATGATCCTCGGATCGCTGCATTTGAACCCCATTCTTCTTTCCTTGTGATAACTCCGCTGGCAATCGTCGGAAATAACACCAATCACCACTCTGATGGCGACATATCAAAGGGTACATCTTCAACCAGACACTGACTGATGACCGGGAAGAAACTCGATGTTTACTGGACATCGAACGATGATGTTTTACAGGACACCAAAGAAAACTCGACCAAACATTAAACAATGACTGGGAGAAAACTCGATGTTTACAGGCATCGGACAATGATGTTTACAAGCATCAAACAATGATGTTGACAGGACATCGAACTATGATGTTTACAGGCATCAAACAATGATGTTTACAGGCATCAAACAATGATGTTTACAGGCATCAAACAATGATGTTTACAGGCATCAAACAATGATGTGGACAGGACATCGAACTATGATGTTTACAGGCATCAAACAATGATGTTGACAGGACATCGAACAATGATGTTGACAGGCATCAAACAATGATGTTGACAGGACATCGAACAATGATGTTGACAGGCATCAAACAATGATGTTGACAGGACATCGAACTATGATGTTTATAGGCATCACACAATGATGTTTACAGGCATCAGACAATGACCGACCAGACATTAAACAATGACTGGGAAATAACTCGACGTTGACTGGACATCGAACGATGATGTTTACTGACACCAAACAATGATCGACCAGACATTAAACAATGACTGGGAAATAACTCGACGTTTACTGGACATCGAATGATGATGTTTACTGACACCAAAGAAAACTCGACCAGACATTAAACAATGACTGGGAAATAACTCGACGTTTACTGGACATCGAATGATGATGTTTACTGACACCAAAGAAAACTCGACCAGACATTAAACAATGACTGGGAAATACCGTTGCTCACAATGCTGAACTCCTCGGAGTATCGTCTTCATTGTCCGGCAAAACCAATCCTCAAGCGGTAACCACGGCTCGAATCGCGCTGATCGCGTAACATTCTCCAATCTTCATTCCCATCTCGGCCCGACGGAAAAGCTTCCTCCAGTATCGCACTACTGGGGTACATCTCTGATCCAATCATGAGGCTAAACTCTTCGGAGTAACACCTTCACTGTCTGACACAACCACTTCTCAAACGGTAACCACAGCTTGAGACTAGCTCTATGCTTGCAACAATGATGCATGATCTTTTTCTGCGTAATGCTCCATAATTATGGAAATGCTACGCGATTTATTATTTTTCTATGCAATATGCTATGCTTACTCTACATGATGAATGCATAAAAAGTATCCCCCTCAAGGGACTCTTCTGGGGAATACGAGACACTCCGCTGAGGAACTCGTCACCGCTCGGATTTCCACCATGCTGGGGAATCACTGTTGCTGGGGATAAGGCAACCCTTGCTGGGGAAGAACCTCCTTTGCACCCAATCCACTCGAGAACCCGCTGGGGATAATTACCACCAACACTCTGTGGGGATACACCAATCTTGACTTGCTAGGGATATCAATCCTAACTCCGCTTCGGGAAAACCCTCACAGATACCTGCTGACTTCACTGGGGAAATGTTCACAGATACTCCGCTGGGGAAAATAGCAATCTCCAGACTCAACTGGGGATGCATCACTCTATCACCTGCTGGGCAACCCTCCTGACCCTGCTAGGGAAACGAATACTACTCCCCGGGGATAACCCACGCAACCCATAGGAAGAATCCGCTCAGCTGGGGATGCAAAAATCCGTCCGCTACGGGAACTTGTCCGATCCACAGGTAGGATGAACACTGCTGGAGATATATTTCTTTGAAACCCGCTCCACTCGGGGAACTGCTGGAGATATATTTCTTTGAACCCGCTCCACTCGGGGAACTGCTGGAGATATATTTCTTTGAACCCGCTCCACTCGGGGAACTGCAACCTCCTGGCCTGGCTGCTGAGGAAACACCATTACTTGCCGAGAATAACCATCCTGACTCGGCTGGAGAAGTCACAGACTTGGAATCTGCTGGGGAGTTGACCCTCATATTCTGCTTGGGAACCTAGCTGGGAAATGAGAAAAGTTGGTACAGAACACCCGTCGACTCGTCGAACCACGGTATCCACCTCCCAATCTCGTATCAGCTTTCCACTTTTGAGAATTCCCAGACTCGTCTGGACCTTTTCTGCTCCATCATCTTATATTCCCAATTGCTCCGCGCTCGACGGAAAGCGTACTCCTGGGACTTATACAGAAATTTTTCCAATTTTTCGACTTTGAAGAGTCTTCTTGGTTAATTCCAAAGGTCGTCGGACGTCTCGTCGTCTCTCCGTCCTTTCTTCATGCACTCGTTCCTGATCGGACTCTGCGGGGAATTTTACAGACTTTCAAGTCTTTCGACCTTTGAAGAGTCTTCTTGATCATTATCAAGGATCGTCGTACGTCTCAACGTTTTCGCCATTTTCGTTCCTGAGCGAACTCTCTGGGGATTTATTACAAAGCTTCCACATCACAACCTGCAAGTGAGTGAAGAATATCTAACAGTTCCTGCAAAATAAACCGTTAGATAAAACCATGCCCCAGGCGTGTCAAGATTTCAACACTTGGGTCACTCAACCTTCCAAATAAGATTTCAAGCTTTCAATCTTATAAGCATGCATCGGAAGGGACCTGTATGTCTTAAAAATGCAAAATTCTTTATCAAAAATATCTGGATGTTTTTGCAATCAAAGCGGTAATGAAAAACAAAAACAAAATTATTTGACTGAACATGCATTTATTGACTGAAAAAGTGTGGCTCAAATTGAGCAATACAAAGGAAGCAATTCCTGAAAAGAGGTAATTGCACAAAAGGAAAAATCTCTCCTAATGGCAATGTGAAACCCGTGATCTCATCGAGTTCCAACTCGGTTACACCCCATATGTCCTCAGACTCTCCATGCTTTCTGCCTTCTGAACAAGACGATTCTGATTGATCCCTACCGGGTATTATCCATGATGCTTCAACCAAAGCGCAAACGATCATGCGAGACGCAGTTGTTCGTTTCAATCCCTCTTTTGCCTGGACCGCCCTTTCGGGTTTTCAGTCCACCGGGATACCCTTTTTTGCCCAAGCCGCCCTTCTCAGGTTTTCGACTTGCCGGGTGTACAGTTTTCATTTTATCCCTAACTTTTGCCCGAACCTTTCTTTCTGTTTTTGGTTCGCCGGGATGCCCATTTTTGCCTGGACTATTTTATTCTTCTCGTCCAGCGGGTCTCTTATGCGAAGTATTTTTAAACTGCGTCCGCATTCACAGGGGATGGAAAATCCTCGCCATCCATGGTCATTAGCAACAAGACTCCACCAGAGAAAACCTTCTTGACCACGAATGGACCTTCATAATTCGGTGTCCATTTTCCCCTTCGATCGTTTTGAGGAGGAAGGATCCTTTTTAGCACCATATCACCCATGTGATACACCCGAGGTCGTACTTTCTCGTCAAAAGCGCGCTTCATCCTTTGCTGGTACAACTGCCCATGACAGATGGCTGCTAGCCTCTTTTCCTCTATCAGGCTTAGCTCTTCGTACCGGGTCCTTACCCATTCAGCCTCTTGCAATTTCACGTCCATCAGGACTCTCAAAGAGGGAATCTGAACCTCAACAGGTAATACCGCCTCCATTCCATATACCAATGAGAAAGGAGTTGCCCCAGTAGACACACCGAAGATCAATACCCAGGATACCAGTTTCCTACTCAATCACACCGTCGTTGGTGTATTCAAACGTTATCCGGGCAACAAAATCTTATTCTCCTTAACCTCCCCATCAGACATCAGAATCCGTTCGGATTTGGGGTCAGGCCCCTCCTCCGGGATCGGTCACTCTCAATCTTTCGATCGGAGCACCTCGAGATGTCCTCATCAGGGAACTCAAACTTCATCGGTTGATAACCCACCATGGGTTGCGGAGCGATGTAATCAGACAATACACTCCTTGATTGCTTTCTGAGAGTATCCCAAATCAGTCAACATTCTCTTGCTCTTCTCGCAACCCGTCCGGTCATTGCTGGCTCTTTCAGAAATCTACCTGATCAGATCCATCTCGAAATCCACAAAGTGGTATGAATCAGCATATACTGTCTCAGTCGGCGAGCAGCCTATGCCAAAGTACATCAAGTTTTCCCGAACAGTGAATGTATTGTTTCACAGTCGGTAAACTTTTTGCTAAGGTAAATTGCATGCTCTTTTCGACAAGACGCGTCATGCTGACCCCATACACCTCGTAGACCCCTTGAAGACTGTCAAGTACAGATTTGACAAACACTCCTTCCACAGAAAGTATCAGAATCAGAGGTTCCTGCAACTTATCCTTTTATTTTTCAATGCCCCTTGGCAATCATTATTTCACCTGACCGTTTGATTTTTTTTTCAACATCTTGAACATGGGTTCACACGTGGCTGTTAGATGAGATGTGAACCATGACAGATAGTTCAATCTTTCTAATAAACCACGAACCTCTCTCTTTACTTTTTCTCGGTTCAGGCATTTTTTTTTTTTTTTTTTTTTTTTTTTTGCAGGATGAACCTCGATTCCTCTCTTACAATGAACCCCAATCATCTTACCGGACCGCACTCTGACAGTGCACTTATCTGAACTCAACCTCAGTTTGAATTGTCTCAACCAGATGCCCCTCTTCTGTTTGGGACTTTGCTATCATGTCATAGCATAGCATTCGATTTCATGATGAATCACATCATGAAACAAAGTCACCATGGCTCTCTGATACAGGCATCGGCGTTCTGCTTCTCCAGAGGACAGTCTTCTTTCCATGGTAGCTTGTACATAACGACATCGGTATCCGGCCCTGGCATATCCTGACATGACCAGGTGAAGGTATCCACGTGCTCCTTCAACAAGGCTACCATTCTGCTCTCAACTCGCCTCTGCAGCGGCTCCAATTTTCCTATTTCCTGACCTCGGTGGTGCTTGGAATAACAATCTCAACTCGCTCCTCAAGCGGCTGAATCACCTTCTCCTTTTGTTTCAACAACCTGGCTAATTCCAGCAGATCACAATCTTCTTCGTCTTCTTCTTCAGCAAGATAGATCGGTTTGTCGAAGTCATATGAGGTGTAACCAAATCGTTATCAACGAGATCCGGAGAATTATTTTTGAAGTTGGGACAAGACAAATCAAAAAGGAAAAATGAAAATAAACATTGCCATTTTTATTTGTTTTTAAACTGCAAAAATAAATGAAAAACAGGGAACACCGCTTTTTGACTAAAAAACATCCATTTATTAACGATGCAGAAAATGCAAATTTAAACATGAGGTGGCCCTTACAATGGACCATTACGTGTCGGGCAACACATATGGCTTTCATGCAAATAAAATTAAGAAACAAGAAATATTACTCTTCCGGACGAGTGTCGGTGATGATCTTGTTAGCCTTCCAGCTTCCTGGTACACACGATTTTATCCATTGATCAATCTCCCAGTCACTGTCAGTTTCTTTACCCACTGTACAGGCGTGATCTGAATCTAGCATTCCGGCACTGACAAAGGTGAACGACGGACGACGTCCTCTGTTCTGCTCAGACGAGTCTTGACTTGGATGATAACCAATCCCAAACATGTCCGACTTTACCACAATGCCTATGATCTGTCCCCAGCCTGGGATCCCTCCATTTCTCAACATTTCCAGTGCCTGCTTGTAAGAAGACACAGACGGTTTTTTCTCTTTTCCAATACCAATGGCATTTTCCACCGTGACGGCTTCAGCTACCAAACTGGGTGTTTCAAATTTTCCACCGTCCATTTCTGCTTTCGTCCTTCTCTGGACCGATTCCCCCATCATTACACACCCCTTTGTGGCGATGGCCGCACAACAATCATCAACACGAGGGAAAGCTCCCTTTTTCATCGGGCGTTTTGGGACCACAGACATGGGCATCTTTAACTGATCCTTCTCAGTCACCTCTATCCCTTTCTTGTCCCTCGACATCATCTCCACTTTTACAAGACCAGGCCTTGTCGCGGGGTTAGCACTATCATCTGTCGTCGGTGCAAAATTGATTGCCTTAGAATCCACCAAGTCTTGGACCACATGCTTAAAAGCTTTGCAATCCTCAACATGATGTCCGGGTGCCCCAGCATGGAACTCACACCTGACATTCTCATCATAACTGGCAACCCTCTGATCCGGTTTCCCTGGAACCAATATCCTTGGCTGCGCTAACCCAAGATCCTTCAACTTTTTAAACAGAGAGGCGTAAGTCACGGGCGGCTTATTGAAATGACGATCTGTCGTCCTCCTTCTCACTTGGCCCACAACTCTTTGTGTCCTCTGTTGAGGTGACTGTTGCCGCTGTGGTGCAGATGAATCACCAACAGGAATGGTTACGGTGGCAGCATAAGGGTGGTAACGATCCTTACCGCATTCTCTTCTAGTCTGCGCACCACCTGATTCAACCTTCTTCTTGGGCTGACCACTGTCAAGGGATTTCTTCACTACAGAGCCAGAGGGATTTGTTACTTCAGATGACTGAGCCTTTCCCTGAACTTTCTCTTTGATCATCCAGCCCTCAATCCTTTCTAATCTCTCGGCCATGGCTTTCTGCCCCAAGGCAAGCCCTTGGACAACCCTGAACAAATCCCTCACCATCTCTTTCAGTTCGAGGATGTCGGCGTTGGGAGGATCCATCAGTTTGGATTTGTTGCCCCTAGCAGGATATCTGAGCAAACGAGCTATGCGCACCGGTCGACACCTACAAAATAGCAAATGGGTTAGTATGCATGAATGCAACGTCTGTCCATATGAGGAAGATTCTGTCCTTTGATTCTGGTTTCATCGAGACAGCTAATATTTTGACATCCACATTCTGAAATTCAAGATGTCTCTCAACCAGATTCCCAATCCATAATACTCCCCATATGGCTAGACGTGAGTTTGATGCAGATGAATGCAAAATGAGAATGATGCAGATGTATGCAATGCACTGGGCCATCCTCCAAGTCATCTGATCATCTGTACTGAAGCCTGGTTTCTGAACTGATCATAACCATCTGAGGAATGTACCATCACAAATCTGACCCACGGGTTCCAAAATAAACGGAAGAAAGATACATCATCATCATCACCATCACCAATCTCTGAGCAGATACCCATCATCATCTGAATCGGCCCGGGGAATCCTGAAATAAACGGATCCCCACTGATAAATAACTCGGCCCGGGGAATCCTGAAATAAACGGATCCCCACTGATAAATAACACGGACAGCACTCCGGCGTCACGACAATAAATGGCCATAAATCCGACTTATAAATAGGACTCTGATCCACAGAACAAAAAGTCACCATCTGAGCAATGCATCTGAAATAATCAACCCTCCCCTCACAGGTAAATTCTAAACAGGTCATCCTAAGGCGGACAATAGTCTCGACAATCGGGCAGAGATACTCAATGGGTTTGCCCTTTCGGGTGTGCCATTGTAGCTCCCTTAAGATCGTCTAAACCAAAGATCCGGGAAATGATCGGTCACCAGAGTCAATAGTTCAGATGACGTAACTCAACCAAAGTGGAATATCCACAGAGGAAAGCACTATCAAATGAACCTCGTCTGGCTTGTGGTATGTCACGTTACAACATCATGCTGATTTAGCAAATGAGGAACGTGAGACCCACACTAATCCTAGGTGTATACTCGGGCCTGGGTTTTAGCCCCACTCAGAACACCCACCCCAAACAGAGGGAACCACCTGCACAGAGGATGGCAACAATAATAGTATGATGCATGCAAGTATTTAATGCAAATATATACATTGGTTAGAATAATAAATGCAATAAATACAACAACACAAGCAACCTAAACCAATCCTAGAACGCTAGGAAAGACTCGCTTAGGGACGATGGACCAGCATAGGTCTACACCGCATATTCCCCAGCAGAGTCGCCAGCTGTCGCATCCTGCGAAAAAACAACCGGCGAAGCTCAAATAAAATACACACAGAGCCGCCACTGCGCGTTATTTATCCCAAAATAGGGAAAGGAAACGCTCAGAGAAACCTGGAAAGAACATGGTCTCGCGACCAAAGAGAAAGGGTAAGGGAGTCGGTTACGCGAGGGGAAGGTATTAGCACCCCTCACGTCCGTCGTACTCGACGGGATCCACGTTCTAAGAAAGAATAGGTTGCTAAACATCACACACACACACGGGGAACGCAGGTGGGGTTAAGAGAAACGGGCTCGATAAGGTATCGCACCTTATGCCTACATATCTTGTCTGGAACAAGAATCAGAGCCACTGTAGTTCGGCTTACGCACGCCAAACAACACAAAACATACAAACAAGCAAGGGTGGCAAACATGGAGCCCGACAACCACTGGATGGAATTACGTCAGCATCCGAACCAAAACACGCCCAAAACGGCAAACGTGGAGCCCGACTGCCAATCCTGGGCTTACGTCGGCATCCGAGCCAAACATGCAATCAGATAACAAACAAACACACGCAAAAAAGAAAAAGGTTGCCCGGAGTGGTCTCGCACGACCACCTGCCTACATACCTTGTCTGGAACAAGGATCAGGGCGATGTAGTTCCCCTGAAAGGGACTGAATTGCTAACCAGAAACCGGGGAAAGACACACTACTAGGGAGCTGGACTCGAGCCTAGTGTTGTCATGCATCGTTACCCTAAGTTCAGTTTTCTATCCTACTTGCATAAGCAAACTACCCCTATCCAGGAAAGAAGTAAGCACACAAGCATACAGCATAATTTAAGCATACATCAAATGAGAACAAGCATCTCAAACAGATATCCACACAGCACGCACTATAACCAAACAAGTGGCTCACACAATAGGTTTGACTGCCGAAGCGAGTCGTCTGTACGGGCTGGGTTTGCTCTTAACCTTGCCATTACGAGGCTAAGGTGAAGCAGATGAAAGGTGAAGTGAGGATCAGACCTCACAGCTCTTATCCCTAACCAGGGAGAGCTTCTGACAAATGAGCATGGGTCCAGAATGGGGGAACCCTTCTATACTCAGAGACTCTGACACAATGTGCACTGCACAGGATCTTGGGCTTGGATCTCAATGCTACAACCATGTAATGGGAGCAAGGAGAAGACTCAACTGAATAGTGGGGGATAGATTGCTTATCCCTACCTTCCACCAATTGCCTTGATTAAGGACTTTACCTGCTTAGGCACAAAATTAAACAATCACAATCATCGCCTCTTAAGGAGGACTTCAGACATTTATTTGCCTGGCCCGGTAACAGCCGGGTCTCCAGACTACATGAAGTTAGGAAGTTATACCTCAATGCAAGTTGCTTAAGCAAAGCAAAGCAAAAGTTCACAAGGAACTGAGCAACTAAAAGTACCTGGAAACAGTCAAACACAGTTAGTACTCAGACAGACAAACTAAACAGCAAAAGTTCAATCAGTTAATCTATACAGATCAATGCACAACAAAGCAAGCTCAAAGCTCAATCCCAAACTTCACAACCTACAAAACAATGTTATGTTAGTGTACAAACATCAAACAACATCAATTGCATTTAACTTGATTCATTCTCCATGTGCATTATGCTTTTGATCCTGAAAAATCAAGCAAATATTAGCAACAAGACCACTACGCTAAGCCTAGGGTCCAAAGGCAAGAAAAATTCCTAAACAGCAAGGTATCTCTAACCAAAGTCAAATTAAAGTCAAACAAGAGCCAACACAATTAGTCTCATGTCCATATCATTCATCATGTTCATTTTAAGCACAAAACAATTCAAACTAGCTCAAATGAAGCATCAAACATGCAAACAGAACTATTGCATTCAAATCCACATCAAAGCACTTCCAAAAATTCTCAAATAATTTACACCTAATCAGGGAATATCCTGGGTCTAGTATACCAAATTTGAGCTTAATTGGGCAAAGGAAACCATGTCAATGAAAATCAACAAAAACAGACACAATTACATGCTCCAAATCACAACATCAACACATGCTTCCACTTCAAAAATTCATAACTCAATGAAAACAGTAAAGAAATGGATGGGACCAAAGCAGGGATGTCACATCATGTGTCTATTACAAGCATATCAAATTTCATGATCATTCGATACCGTATGAGCATTTCACATCAAATCTACCAACCTATGTCACACAAGCTTGCACAATTGACCAACAGAGATGAAAAATAGCAATCAAATTGAAAATGCCACATAAAATTCCACAAAAAATCACATAGCATCCTAACATGTTAATCAACATTCATGCAAAATTTCATATTATTCTACCAAGCCTAGGTCACTCAATTAAATCCAGCAAGTTGACACAATGAGGTGTGACACAAATTGTCACACCTAAGTTCCAAAATTCATATCTCAATGGCCAGGTATCAAAAATTCATGAAATTTACATATAAATGAACATCAGCCAGTCAACAATCATCACAAAAATTGTCAAGAATTTATTTTACATTATGTGCATTTTATGAACAAAATGGTAGAATGTATCAAATTTGAACACATGTGAAACAAACCTAAGTCAATCCAAAAATATACCATGCACAACTTTGACCAATAGGTCAAACAAATTCTACACTCAACAACAAAGTCAACACAAAACTTTCCACATTTTTCTGAATTTTCTATGATTTTCTATGAATTTTTTAAGGTGATTGTAATTTTTTTAAGAATTAATTAAATTAATTAGAATTATCCAATGGCAGTATGGTAAATAATTAAGGCGGGAGCGGGAAACGTCCAATTCAAAATTTCAAATGGAAAAACGGATCAAAGCCTTGTTCTTCATCGTTTTCGCTTCAGAAAATCCCAGGACACTCAAGAACATGCAATTTTCAAATCAACACCAAAACGAGCAAGTAGATAACCGTTCGAACCGTCTCAACGTGTACAATCCAAATATGAACTTACTTTAACCTAACAATTGCTATATCATGCGAATCGATCATGTTAGGGTTTGGACACAAAAATTCGAATCCAGATTTCCTAAGCTATAGCGCATCATTTCATAGACCAAGCACATCACCATAACCTACATTATATGCTCTACAAAACGCACCTAAACATTTGAAGAATCGTGACATTCGAAAAATCACATACCTGGAATGGCAGTGGTGTTCTTGCTGTCCTTCGCGTTCAATTCAGTGAAACAGATGGAGCATAGGCTTGTGGAAGTAGGATGCAAAGCTTAGATTCGATGGAAATTGCTTCTACCGCGCCAAATCGTGATTCACCATTGATGATGCCATCTTGTACAGTCGAGCTTTGCACGGTTTTGGATGATGAAAGCCACAAACAGTCCAAGGAGATGATGATTGAGGATTGATGCAAAAGGAATTTCGAAGATTGATTACAAATTGATGAAGTTTGATGAGTTTTGGTTTTGGAGTGTTCTTGAAGAATTGAGAGAATTCCAAGAATTTCAGATCTGATTTGTGATGAATGATTTTTCTGTTATGATTAGAATGAGATTAGGAATATATATGTGTGCTTAATCATCACTTAACCATGTAATTAACCAAAATGCCTTTGATTAGTGAAAATGCTTAATTTCAAGTAAGGGACAAAATGGCCTTTCCACATACAAGCCAATGCCAGCTCATGGACAGCTCACACACTCTCTAAATGACATGTGTGAGCTGTTGCAACTTGTCTCACTCTCATTGGATGCACCATTCTCATTTTCACCTTGTGATTGCACTTTATCCATTTTTGCACTTTCATTTTTCAAGTCAAATTCCAAACCACAAACCTTAGGCATGAAATGATGATTCCAACAAATTTCAAATACCATTTGTGAGGTGTAGCAAAAATTCCCACTCAAAAATTCCAATTATTTCAAAAGTTGGACAATTTTGCCCTTGGTCCATTTAACTGTCCAGTTGAAATTTGACTTTTTGCATTGGCCACTTTTGAGAAAATCCAATTATGCACCATGAAAGTACATGTCAAATGGAGTTTGTGCATATAAAGAACTTGCAATTTGGACAAACCATGTGGAAGTTATGGCCTCCTGATTATGGGTCATTTTTGAAATTCACTGAGCCATAATTTTCCAACCATACATGGGATTTTCAAGTTCTTGGACTTTTTAGAAAGGTGAGAACAAGATCTACAACTTTCATGTTGAACAAATTTTCATTTGAAGCTTCCTTGGACACGTGGTCTTGAGGTCCAAAACTTTCCATTTTTGGAAACTTCAATTACAAGTCACTTTCTATTTTTGGCAGCTTTTGTTCTGACTTGTTTTTCTTCATTCTTAGGCTTTGAGATGTCAAATAACACTTGTTCTAACATGAATGAAGTGCATCCAACTCATTTCCACCTCCACATCCATCAGATCATGTACAGTTGACCACAGTTGACTTTTCCATCTGATAGATGAATCAGGCAATGCATAGACCAATTTAAACTCCAATCTCCAACTGAAATGGCTCAAGGGTGAAACCCTAGCCTCAATAAGCACAATATAATCAAAGAATGAACCCCATATCCTTCATAAACCCCATCTCCTGATGATGCCCTGATTGGCCCAATGCAACTGATCAGGGTTGACCAGTGGTCAAAACCCTAATCTCAAGGAATCTGCTTCAATCACTTGATTCTTCTGATGAAAACCAACCATGATGATGATGATGTATCATTGCAATCAAGATGAAGACCAATACCCTTGGAGAATCACAAAACTCTAATTCACAGCCCAATCCTCAGATGGCCAATGATCAGTCAATAAACCCTAGGCTTGCACTCTGACTTCCTCATCTTCTGATCAAGACTGGGGAGGATGGCTTGCACAATGTAACCACATGATATGCAATATGCAATGCCTAATGACCTAAGAAATGTTATGCAAATATGTTAAGCTAGTCCCAAGAGAAGAGGGCAAATTTTGAGGTGTTACAGGCGCGTACCCATCTGAGATAAGGTTCCATAGGAATAGAGTTTTTCTGTCATAAAGTACTTCTTTTCACCATGCCCCAAGCTCGTACAAACCTTTGACGGAGGCCTTGAGAGTCGTTGT
This sequence comes from Lathyrus oleraceus, assembly GCF_024323335.1. Taxonomy (NCBI): domain Eukaryota; kingdom Viridiplantae; phylum Streptophyta; class Magnoliopsida; order Fabales; family Fabaceae; genus Lathyrus; species Lathyrus oleraceus. The sequence goes on along the minus strand of NC_066584.1, from coordinate 44,218,189 downwards.
CATAGTCAAACACCATGCCTTGAATAATTATTTCATGTGGACCATCTCTTCGAGCATAACCGAACTGACGTAGGGCTAAAGCTGGGTTATAAGTAATACCTCCTCTTATCCCCAGGAGGGGTACGTTAGAGAATTCTCTACAACGGTCAATGATGACAACATTTTCTTTGGGTTGGGGACACCAACGGATGTCTGAATGGGAGAGCGATATTATCCTTTGAGACCATTTCAAATTTTGCTCATTCTTCAAGACTGATTGAGGAAGATGCGAAATAAACCACCTAGATAATAAAGGTACGCAGCACATGAGAGTCCCTTGCCTTTTCATAGTACGAGTGTGAAGGGAATGCAAAATGTCTCCAAGCAAGGTGGGCACAGGGTTATGAGTGAGAAATATCTTAACAGCATTCATGTCTATGAATTGATCCGGATTAGGAAATAGCACCAAACCATAGATTAGTAGGGCTAGAACATCTTCGAAAGCATGGACATTCATAACTTTTAAGAATTCTCGGGCCTCATTTATCAGGAATTTGGCAAGTAAACCCTTAACTCCACTTCTTGTTACCCAATTGGTTTCAATGTCGGACTTTGTCATGTGTAAAGCTGCGGCAACTTCTTCAGACTTCGGAATCTTTTCTAAACCACTGAAAGGTGTTTGATCAAGGATAGGTATCCCAAGCAGCCTGGAAAATTCTTCTAATGTGGGTACCAACTGATAATCTGGGAAGGTGAAGCAATGATGTTTAGGATCGAAGAACTGGAATAGAACTCTCATCATATCTTCTTTGAAACCGATGGTAACTAAATTGAGGAGAGAACCATGTTTCTTGATGAACTGAGCATGATCGGGAAGCTCTGACACTAAATTCTTGAGTTGAGGAGAGATCGCTACAAGATTGATCCGGATAGTTTTCCTGGAAGCCATAGCCCTGTTACAGAGCAAAGTTAAATCCCTAAGTCCTTGAAATGGTTAGTACAATGCCATGATGTTATGATGTTATGATGTTATGATGTTATGATGTTATGATGTTAAGTAAATAACAAGGACAAACAAGTCACACCGCAATCATTCCTAGGTTTTAAGGCTTGCATGAGTTCCATAGGTAAATACCCTCCCCACTGAAGTTTGGTTGGTTCCACCTGTCCTAGAATAGTAACCGGGTTCTAGAAGGATCTCAAATCATTGACCTTCCCTTAAGTCCACTTCAGTGCAACACCAAGTGGTTGACCAAAGCTTCCCTAAAGTCCAATCTCAAAGAGTGTAGTATCGAGTCTCAACCAACCCCAGTCGAAACTGAAGTCAGTTATCTCACTACTTTCTAATGGCTAGGATGAGTCAATTAGGTAACTAAAGGTCTGGTTAATGCTTTGATGACACCGTGCGGACGCCAAATTTTTCCTCAAGTAAACATGAGGAACATCAGGACATCCAAAGTGTCACATTAACCGTAGCCATCATTTTAACCATTCCAGTATACGTCGGATAGTCGCGATGATCTCTTGCTACTTACCTAAGGTACACTAGATCCGGGTGTAGGATCTTTCACTCAAGCATAAAATACCCAAGCAATCCCTTAAAAGTAAATCAGGCAATTCAAATAAGTGATCTTGTTTTTTAGGGCAACCTCTCTTTTTAAGGTTCCCCAGCAGAGTCGCCAGTTCTGTCATACGGTGAACTGACTTTGTGTGTTTTTGCTTTGGAAAGCAAATGTCGCGGATAGCAAGAGTCGCCACCGACTTTTCTTTTATCCAATAAGGAAAGGCGGAAAAGAACAGGAAAGACCTTGATTAGATTTTGGGTTCGGGAGGTACATTATACAAAGGGAAGGTGTTAGCACCCTTTGTATCCATGGTTATCCATGGGCTCTTAATTGCTTGATCACTTATGTTTTTCTTGTCCGAAAAAGTGTGTGAGAGCTGTTTAGAAAATGTTTTGAAAAGAGAGTTTAACTTTGTAATGATTCTTGTACGAATGTATACAAAGTATTTATCTCGTTTAATTTTGAAAGCTGTTTAGAAAAATATAACTTGGTAATGATTCTAGTATGAATGTATACCAAGTGGTGATTTTCTAATAGATGTTTTGCAAAGTGTGAGGTGTGAAAAGTATTGTAAGTTGTGAGTCAGCATTTAAGAGTTGTACCTAACCAAGGTTTTTATAGGTATTTCCTATCCTTAGGAGGGTAAGATTGTCCTTACTATTGAGAAATAAGTAGTCTTATCCTTTGGATGTAAAGGGACATCGTAGGGTCATCGATTGGTCATTAGAGGCCATACTTGTAAGGGTACCTTAGCATTCGAAGGGACAATCATCATTAACTCGTAGGCTACAACGAAGGGTCATCGAGGGACAAAATCATATATTCGCATGCGACATCCGAGGGACTATGATTTATCTTATAGGGACATGATGATTTAACCGAAGGGTCTTTGCTAAGTGTATCCCCACATTCGCAGGACATGACCGTAATACCGTAAGGCAACAATGAGAGGGCCAAGATCATATATTCAAAGGCAACAATTTATAATCAGTTAGGTAATTAGGATGAATCTCCACAAGGGTATCCCACAAATAAAGTGGAATACCTAGCAAGCTACCTTCTCCGGGAATATGTGAATCCTTACAAAATTCAGCAAACAGGTCAGAATACCAAATCAGGGTGCAATCAAGAGTTGCACCAAACAAAAGGAATCACAACAGTAATAGTGTCAGGTAAACCATGCATGGTTACAATAAAACATATCAGATGAGCAAAAATCAGAATAGGAAAATCAACGACTGTCATGTTCGCTGCTGCCTCGCCTAGCGAGGGCCTGGCGGACGCTCGCTACATGTTCGCTTAGCGATGTGCTAGCGAACGGCTGCGGGTTTTGAATTTAAGACAGTACGATTTCAGCAAGCTCCAAACCCTATGGCATCCATTATAGAAATTTTATGGTTAAACATTCAAAACATCCATGCATACTTAAATCCACGTGCAAAACCTAAGATATATTTATAAATTCAATCATAATGCCACATGTAAGTTGGGAGCATAAAGCGGTAACGGTAGTGCAAACCTGTTTGCAATTGAATTGCAACGTTGGATTGGCAGATCACTCTTAGGGTTGGTGTCGGATTGAGTTGGGCGGGGGTAACCTTTGTGCATATGAGTTTACTTCAGGGTTTCCTTTAGGGTTGCTCTGAATTCTCTTGGTCAGCCTCCAGGGTTTGCTCGGTTGCTTTTGTTAGGGTTTCCTTGCTAGGGTTTCTGTCCGTCTTCTTCTCTGTCCCGTTTGTGAATGAAGCTCTGCTATTTATAATAATTTTTGTGACCTGATGGGCTCAGAATGAAGCCCAAAATTTCTGGTATTCGCAAGCTTCGCTAGGCGAGTGGTGCAGCGAAGGATTCACTAGGAGAATGATTTTGCTCGCCTAGCGAGCAAGCCATTTTAAGTCATTTTCTGGATTTGGCCACCTGTGTGCTGGGTCTTTGTTCCTTTAAGATCCATGCCTCGAAAAATGAGTTGGAGTGCCTTGAAAAATGTCTTGCAAGATTAACAGGCAAATTTTGGGGTATGACAATAGGGCTAAGAGATCTTTGTACTCTTAGATGTTGTTGTAATCTTTCAAGATTAGTGGATTAAGTCCTTTTTGAAGGCGAAATCACCTTGGTAGGGTGGACTAGAAAAGCTTTGAATTTCAATCGAACCAGGATAACTTATGTGTTGTTTATCCTTAAATTGTGTGTGTAGAAACTCCAAAAGTTTTTATTTTCTGTAAAAACAATTCAAACCCTCCTTTTTTGTTTTTCTCTACCTTCAATTGGTATCAGAGCTTCGACTCTGTTATTTATTCTCAAATAAAAAACTTAACAGTGTAGAGAGATCCAGCGTGTGAAAAACATCATGACTACCACCAATGAAAGAGATAGCTACAACAACAAACCTTCAGTCTTCGATGGAGAGAAATTTGATTATTGGAATGACAGAATCGAAAGCTTCTTCCTAAGCTATGACGTTGACTTATGGGACATGGTTACAAATGGTTATGAACCACCTGTATCTGCTCCTGGAGTTGTCATTGCTAGGAACAAAATGAGTGATGATCAGAAGTGTGACTTCAAAAATCATTATAAAGCAAGAACGATCCCGTTGAACGCCATATCCTACAATGAATATGAAAAGATCACCAATAGGGAAACAACTAAAGAAACATTTGACTCCCTAAAGATGATTCACGAAGGCAACAATCAAGTCAAAGAGACTAAAACTCTGGCCTTAATCCAAAAATATGAAGCCTTCATAATGGAGGACGATGAAGCTGTAGAGGTAATGTTTTCTAGATTTCAAACTTTAATTGCAGGACTTAAGGTTCTGGAAAAAGACTACACAACTGTAGATCATGTCAAAAAGATTATCAGGAGTCTGCCAAAGAAGTGGAGTCTGATGGTCATTGTCTTAAAGCTATCAAAGGATCTGGACAATATAAGCCTGGAAGAACTCATCAGCTCCCTCAGGAGTCATGAGATAGATTTAGAGGAAGAAGAACCTCAAAAGAAAAGCAAATCAGTGGCTCTGAAGTCCAGATCAGAAAGACGCAAGCCAGAAAGAAACAAAGCTCTTCAAGTTGAAGAAGAAGATGGTGATTCTGAAAAAGAAGATTCTGATGACGAAGAAGAATTATCTCTTTTATCCAGAAGAGTTAAACAACTCTGGAGAAAAAGGAATAACAAATTCAGAAGACCCAGACAGAAGGGAGATCATTCAGAATCTACTTCTAGAAGCAGACCAAGCAAAGAGGTAACTTGTTGTAAATGTAAAGAACCAGGACAATACAGAAACGAATGTCCCAAGCTCAAGAAAGATAGTTCCAGAAAATAAGGACTCAAGAAAAACTCCTTCAAAACTAATAAGGGACTCATGGCTACCTGGGATGACTCTGAATCTGACGCCTCAGAATCAGACTCTGAACTAGAACATGCAAATGTCGTATTCATGGCTACTACACCTGGAAGTACATCCGAAAAGGAATCTGACCCTGAAGAGATATCATGTGCAGCAAAGTTAAAACACCAATCATGGTACCTGGACTCTGGATGCTCACGACATATGACGGGAAGAAAGCATATGTTCCAAAGCCTGGAACTTAAAGATGTTGACTTTGTAGGCTTTGGAGGAAATCAGAAAGGAAGAATGAGGATCTGAAATGATTCAAATGTATCATGTTGGGATACTCATAACACTTTAAAGGCTACATAATATATAATACAGAAACATTAATTGTGGAAGAATCAACACATGTCAGATTTGATGACAAGCTTGACTCTAAAAAGTCAAAGCTAGTTGAAAATTTTGCAGAATTAGAGATAACACTTGCAGGCTCTGAGGAAAAGGATAAAGAATCTGAAGAAGCAGAAAAAGGAACTTCAGAAGCACCTAAAGTCACTTTAAATCAGAAAAGATCAAGAACTAGACAAAATATATCTAAAGAGTTGATTATGAGAAACAAATATGAACCTGTCAGATTAAGATCAACATTTAAGGGATTTGAGGAAACGCTTATGGGACTAGTATCTCTAATAGAGCCAACATCTTGTGAATAAGCACTTCAAGACAAAGAATGGATTCTGGCAATGAAATAAGAACTTGATCAATTTGCAAAGAACGATGTCTGGGATCTTGTACCAAAACCCAAGGGAAACCATGTAATTGGAACCAAATGGGTGTACATAAACAAACTGAATGAAAAAGGTGAAGTGGTCAGAAACAAAGCACGACTGGTAGCACAAAGTTATACTCAACAAGAAGGTATTTACTATAATGAAACCTTTTCTCCAGTCGCCAGGTTAGAGTCTATCCGCCTACTTGTATCCTTTGCTGTAAATTATTCCATCAAACTATATCAGATGGATGCCAAGAGTGCATTTCTGAATGGATATATTTCTAAAGAAGTGTATGTTCATCAACCTCCTGGTTTTGAAAACTCAAAATGTCCAGAACACGTGTTTTAAACTGAAAAAATCTCTTTATGGTCTAAAACAAGCTCCGAGAGCTTGGTATGAAAGACTAAGTGCTTTCCTTCTGGAAAATGATTTCATCAGAGGGAAAGTTGATTCTACACTCTTCTGTAAAAACATCAGAAACAACCTCATGATTTGTCAAATATATGTGGATGACATAATTTTTGGTTATGCTATTCCTTTCGTCTGTCAAGAATTTTCTGAGCAAATGCAGACTGAATTTGAAATGAGTCTAATGCAAGAAATAAAGTACTTTCTGGGAATACAAATCAATCAAACATCTGATTAAACTTATATTTATCAAAGCAAATACATAAAAGACATTCTGAAGAAGTTTGAAAAATCAGAAAGCAAACCAACAAAGACTCATATGCACCCCATTTGCATTCTGGAGAAAGAAGAGGTAAGTCAAAAGGTTTGTCAGAAACTCTATCATGGTATGATATGTTCTCTTCTCTATCTAACTGCTACTCGTCCAAATATATTATTCAACGTTTGTCTTTGTGCCAAATTCCAGTCATATCCAAGGGAATCTCACATAACAGTTGTTAAGAGAATCCTAGGGTATCTGAAAGGAACCTAACCTTGGCCTGATGTATGAGAAAACATCAGAGTATAGGCTTTCTGGATATTATGATGCAGACTATGCTGGAGACAGATTGGAATGAAAAAGCACATTTGGAAACTGTCAATTTCTAGGAGGAAACCTCATTTCATGGGCTAGCAAAAGACAATCAACCATTACACTCTCAACTATAGAAGCAGAATACATTTCAGCTTCACTATGCACTACTCAGATGCTCTGGATGAAGAATCAACTAGAGGACCTTCAGATATATGAGAGTAACATTCCTATTTTTTGTGATAATACTGCTGCCATATGTTTAAATAAGAAACCTATTTTGCACTCCAGAGTAAAGCACATAGAAATTAAACATCATTTTATCAGAGACTATGTTTAGAAAGGGGTAATAACTTTAAAATTCATTGATACAGACCACCAATAGGCTTATATCTTCACAAAACCCCTAACTGAAGATAGATTCTCCTTCATTCTAAAACATTTAAACATGGCAGATTGCCCAAAATGATTCTAAAACCTGTGCTCCTTCTCTGAAGTGTCAAAATAGGCCCAACTTAAAGTCTATCTGGCATCTGGTTATGATTCTGATACTTCTATCAGTTAGATGTAATCTGAATTAGAAATCCTCTGGATCAAAAATCTCTTGGTATTCTTGAGGTCATAAACATCAACATGTGGCCCCTCTAACGTCTGATCTTGGATCTTTTAGACAATTATCTAGCATAGAACTCAAGAGCCAGACTATTGAGATCTCCTCGAGCAGTGTGCATATTTTTGGAATTAGACATTCATCATTAGCTGCAATTAATTCCCCTCTTGCGTGTCAACTCAAAATTCTGTGTTAATTAATTATGTTGTTTATTATTGTCTAAGAATGTTGTCGTTTTGCATGCTAACTAATGTGTATATATATTTGTCACAACTCTCACTCTCACACTTTTCACTTACAAACCTACACAAAACCCTTGTACTCAAACTCTCTCCAAGTTTTTCAACGATCTTCATTTCCATCAACATTCAACATTTTCTTCATCCTCTTCAAATGGACTCCTAACAACAACAAGTTTACAACTACTCACAACAGATGGAAGCTACTGAACGAATTGCTAATACTCCTCAATAAACCTCTACTGAAACTGCTACAACATCTATCACTGTCTACAAGGAACACCATGTTCTTGATTGTCCAACTCACATCAATCTTGCAACACCCTTTGATAATTTGGAAGTTCTTTGTGAGTCTCTCGTGGATTTTGATAATATGAAGCTCAATGGATTCAAACTCACTGAATAAATGAAGAAATAAGGTTGGGAAACTTACTTTCAGATGCTCTATGGTCCCATCTATACCTTCCTTGTCAAATATTTTTGGAGATTCGCAGACTGCGATAACCACTATATTGTTTCACACGTTCTGGGTGTGAAAATGGTCATCATTGAAAAATATATTTCCAAGCTTCTGAACATGGAGAAAATTGGGGGCAAAAGAATTTACAACATAAACCCTAGGGCAAGATACATGTCCCAAGAGATTGTTCCCACTATCTTCAAACAAATCTCTGAAGGAAGATCCTCCAAGAACAAGGAACTTCACCAAAATCTGAGAGTCTGGTTGAAGATCATTCTAGGTACCATTCACCATCGTCCAACTTCAAACTCTTCAGACTACATCAACACCGACCAGAAGTGCATCTTATACTGCATTCACAAAGGGCTGAAATTGAATCTCCCTACGTTACTTTTCAAGTACCTAAGGGATTCAATCAGAGACACAAGGAATCACATGAAACCCATAAACTACATCCCTCTGGGAAGACTCATTTCTGATGTTCTGATTGAAAGCGGTTTAGTGGACCATCTAATATCCCACAATCTGATGAAAGATATGACCGTAGACGTTAGTAAACCTCTGAATGCCATGAATCTGAAAAGCACGGGGGTCATTGAAAGGGTCTTAGCAAGACCAACTATGGATACATCTTGGGAAGCTTTGAAGGATCAGATAAAGATTCCAAATGGCCTATATCTATTCTCCAAGATAGATCCTCCTGAGGTCATTGTCTGCTACTTTCAGGATTTGGCAGCTCAAGGAGTGGACATCTCAGAGTTCTCAGTGGATTGGCTACCAGAACATCCACTTAACTTCTTGAAGAGGATGTGAGAGCCTTCTGAAAGGAAGTCAAGAAAGAAGACTCTAAAGTTGGGAGAAATGTCAAAAACCAGACCGCTTGTGCCTCTGGACTCCTCTACTTCAAGTAAGTCAGTTCCCTCTAACACTTCTTTAAACTCTAATTTAAAGCAACTATCTTCCTCTCTACCTCAACCATCTTCTACCTACACAAACTCTGAACCCACAACATCCACTCCAAATCCCTCTGAACCTCATAACTCTAACCCATCCTCACCTCTCCTCCAACTATTTAATCTCACAACCACAACACTCCCCGTTTCTAAGGCTTTACTTCAAATGAACCCGTCTCACCTCCCTCTTCAACTCCCTCCTCTCCACCTTATTATGACATATCCTCTGACTCTGACCATCCAGAAACCACTGATCTTCCATCTCCAACACTAGCTCAACTCCAAGCCAGCGTACTATCTGATCAAACCCCATATGTGCCAGAAACCTCAATGCCTTTCCCATCTGAACATCTAACAGAACCACAATCTAAACCTCAAATAGTATCACCACCTGAACTTCCCACTGAACCTACATATGAAACCCCTATTACACAAACCTCTAAACCTCCCACTGAAACCACCCCCACGCCACCAGAAACCATCAATCCAGCATCTGACCCTGAACCAACCTTCCCAATCTGGAAGAGTCAGTTGCTTTATTTTCTGAGTCTTCAGTTGTGAAGCTCAGATCACTGTCTAAAAATTTCAAACTAAGTGACAATCCCTATGAAGTGAGGAATCATTGGAATGGATTTATCATATGGATGACATCTGAGGTATTCAAGCTGAAATGCCTCTCTGAACAAGTTATAAATGGCTACATCAGAGAACCTAAAGAGAGGCTAGAGGCTCGTCTGGCTAGAGAAGCTGAAGAGAAAGCTCGCAAAGAAGTTGAAGAGAAAGCAAGAAAAAAAGCAGAAGAAAAGGCCATCGTTGAGGCTGCTGTTGTTGAAGGTGAAGCCAAAGCGAAGGATGACGCTGAAGAAGCAACACGCATTCAGAGTCGCCTAACTCAGCTGCTTCAGAGGATGCCACCTCCTCCAAACCCTTAGGCACCTTAGGATTTCTGCTATGTTTTTCTTTTGTATTCTTCTAAGTGTTTTTAGCTTCTGTACCTGCTTGCATTATCCAATGAAGTATTATCTTGCTAATTGTTCTTGGTTATGTCTTTTTGAGTCTGACAAAAAGGGGGAGAAATAATTTAACAGCCTTCTGATGAAATTAATACCTAAGCCTCATAATGCACCGCTTACATTCCAAAAATATTATGCAGTCTAAGTTCTTGCAGGAAGGATCTAAGTAAAATATCTGAGAAACAAGTTAAGCAATATAAGAAGATCTGGTAAGAACCTCTAAACCCTCTTAAGTATCAGATTCATGGGGAGATTTCTTATCTCAAGGGGAGTCACAGTACAAATGACTCTGTAACTACCTTCTCTTTATTGTTATGAAGTATCATTGTTTCATCAACAGTCTGAAGTTCTGTCATCATCAAAAAGGGGAAGATTGTTAGAACAAGATTTTGATTCTGCAATTTATCCTTAAGTTTTGATGATAACAAAGGATGAAATATTTTGGTACCCTAAAAAAATTCTCTAAGTGTGTAAGGCTCTAACGTTAAATCCATCTGATGAAACAAACTCTAAGCGTTAAGCAAGTCCATAACAGCTAAACTAAAAGCTAAAAGTGTTCGCTCTGATGACTCAAGACTCTGACTTTCTGAATCTGAAAGATCCCTCATCTGAAGTCTCTAAAGATCACTACATATGAGGAACGTAAAGACAAAGATTAATCAAGAGCTTCTAATGGAAACATCAGACAATTATCTGAAGAATACAAGATCTGAGTGAAGTATCTGAATTCCGCGCACTCTGATTCTCACTAATAAAATCAGATCAAGACTTAACAACAAAGTATTCTAAAGAGGTATAAATCTATATATGGAGAAAATTAAGTACTCTCCTAAAACTTCTATGGAAAGGACAAAAAACTTAATGACAATTAAGTTCCATCGTTGGCAAGATATCAGCATCAATGCTTCATCCAAGGATATCATTTTCGAGCACTATATAAAGGTCAAACCATCATCATACCTTGACACAAAATTATTCAACAAGAATTATATTCATCAAAATTCAAATATTCACTAATTCTTGCTCCACATATTCACACGAGTTTTTGCTCTTAGTGTGAGACCCAATTGTTCTTACTGTGTTCACTTTGCTTACCTAGAAGCACCAAACACCTTCTTGTAATTCTATAACATTTGTTATAAAATTACTCAAGTGACTTGTGAAGTATGTAGACTTGAGAGGGCTAAGAGATCTTTGTACTCTTAGACGTTGTTGTAATCTTTCAAGATTAGTGGATTAAGTCCTTTTTGAAGGCGAAATCACCTTGGTAAGGTGGACTGGAGTAGCTTTGAGTTTCAAGCGAACCAGGATAACTTTTGTGTTGTTTATCCTTAAATTGTATGTGTAGAAACTCCAAAAGTTTTTATTGTCTATAAAAACAATTCAAACTCCCCTTTCTTGTTTTTCTCTACCTTTATCATCTACTATTTGTGTCAACTACTTATTTTGTGCCAGAATAACATCATTGGTATTCAAATCCATGATATCATTCTTCCTTTAAGAAATGTTCCTATTATGTTATCATTGATAATCACTTAGTGTCATTCTTTTAATAATTGCAAATGCATATTCTGCTCTTTTTGACATATGAGAACCCCCAACAGTAACATCTAACAAAAACTTTGGTTGTTGTTGTAATGCATTTCTAAAGGCGTGGTCTATGTAAGATCATCAAAAATATGGTTTGGACATTTTCTCAGCATATATTTGTACCTCTCCCATGCTTCATAAAGAGTTTAATTTGCGCCTTAGGACAATTCTGTTATGGTTATCTTTGATTCCATTAATTTGTTGTAACAAAGGAATCCCTTCATGAACCTTTCCCCCAATGCATCCCAATTTATTATCACCGATGTTAGTTAGTTTAAATACCACTTATTTACTTTTCCAATCAATGAATGTGAACAATCTCAAGAATACATATTCCTCTTCAGTTTCTAGAACTCCTAGCATCCTAGAAATCTCGTAGAACTTCGTGAGGTTGGTATACGACTTTTCATGGTCTAATCCTACAAAGAGGTTAGCATAAATAATTTGAAATAATTCCATACTCATTTCTATTTGACAGACATTCCTTTGTGGTCTATCTTTATGTTCCAGACATCTCGAACTGTTTAGGCACGTCATGTCACCAACATATTTTCGATTGTTCACGTTGTTGTTGTTTTGATTGGTTTTGTTGTCCATGTCAACCATAGTTTCTTGTTTTGAAATAGAAGTCTCTTCTAGATCTTGCAACTTTTTATTTCTCTTCTTATTGTTGTTTCTGCATGCAGTTATTTAAATTTAAAATCAAACAAAAGTTGTTATGTTAAATCCTTATCTCATATAAACAAGTAATAACAGAACTAGCTAACATTAGTAGGTTATTGACTATAAACAAATTATGCACCAATATTAATAGAGATAGACAGAAAACTTAAAATAATAAAACTATTGTTGTATCTTTAAAAATAAACACCAATCCCCGACAATGGTTCTATTTTGGTGTAGTGAAGATAACAAGTGCAATTGTATTGTCTCCACTAGGACTGATCGTGTTTCAAAGACCGTTTAATAGTTTCTGTTACTTTAAGTTTGGTTTATTAGAAGATTAATTGTTTGGAGAATACTTGAAAAGTAAAATAACAAAAAATAACGTTTGATATTTCAACAGTGAGAAAAAATTGTTGGGATTAGACTTCATTGACCTTGTTCTTATGTAGCATCATTGACCAATAATATGAAATTCTAACCAACTATCAATATTACCACGTGTTTCACTCCTCATTGCTCATGTTTGAGTCAACAATGTGAGATAAGTCGTATTACCTAATAAACGGTATCTCAACCTATTAACCAACATGTCAACATTGAGTTTCAATAATAAATGCAGATATTAATGTTCCATTTCACGAATATCGTTATTCATGCGAATATCAAACCTAAAGCTATGTCTAGACTTTAACATCCAATATATGCTAGACTTGGATCTAATAATGACCGGTACCTTTCGAATATCAAGACATACAATGAATACATGTTCTAAGTAGCTAATCCAAAACAAACATTAAGAACAAAGAATCCATCAATATTAAAATTTAAGAAGAATTACATAGAACGCCATAGTCGGGATCTAAACATAAGTAGCAAAACAAGTGGAAAACTACATTTAACCAAAATAAAAGAGGAAATCAGCTACGCTTACTCATCATATCTTTACAATATAGTCCTAAAGTAAGGATGTGATGACTTAGGGTTTGAGAGGAATAAGGATGAATGTTTCATGTTTTTTTAACAACAATAATTTTAATGTGAAATAAATTAAAACTAAAAAAAAAAAAAAGAAGAAAAATAAATAAAGGAAAAGTAAAAAGTTAATGAGTAAAAGCATTTATATAGTGATAGTGTTTAAATAGGGGGAAAATAACTAAATATAATAAAAAAATAAAAATTTAGATTTAATAAAATAAATATTATTTATTTGCGAGATAAAATAAGATAATTAAATATACAATTATATTTTAAAATAAATATTACTAATAAGCGAGATAAAATATTTATTCTATTTAAATAGGGGAAACTAATTATAATGAAACGATAAACTACTTTACTTTGTTAAATAAAATATTATAAACAATGGCGGTTAAACTGTCGTAATGATTAACAAAATCGCCGAAATACACACTTAATTATGGCGGATAAAACCGCCATAACTCTCCCTTTTTTGTAGTGTCGGTAATAAATGATAATTTCTAATCATCATATGGTCTTTTAGAATTTTCACCATTTGGGGATTCTTTTTGAAATTCTACTTTCTCATATTGAAGAATTTTGGATTTGATTGTCTTACCCTTATCTTTTAAGGCGATTAACTTGAATTTCTTGACAAGTTCATGTACATCTAGATGAAGTTTAATATTCGTTAGAGAACAAATAATTTGTTCAAGTGTAACATTATTTCTATTATTTGCCTCCTGAATGGTTGTGACCTTCGGTCTCCATTCGATGGGTAAATTTCTAAGAATCTTATTACATGATTAATGGTAGTGTAGCTTTTGTCTAGGACCTGGAATTTAGAGACAAGTGTTTGAAAGATGGAAACACATGGTTTTAATATCTTCATCCTCTCTAATTTTGAACAACTCATATTATTGAATTAAGAGCAATACTTTAGCTTCCTTGATTTCTTATCTCCTTTTACATGTGCAAACCAAAAAGTCATAAATATTCTAAGCAATAGAACTGTTTGGAATTTTGGTAAATTCCTTAAACAAAATAGTATTTATCACGATGACTAAGGGAATTCATTGGTTTGGACAAACCTGAAACAAACCGGAATCCAAACAAAATGAAGGTGTTTGAGTTGAACATTTTTTTAGTTCGGGGAAAAATAGAACCAAACAACTTAAACCTGATGTTAATTGGTTCGGATAACGGATTTCCAAAATTCTACCTACGAGTCATCTACCCGAACCAACCATAATTAATTTGTATAATTTATATCTTCATTATCATGGAAACTAGTATAAGGTATTTAAATTCAAAAAGAAAAAAATGAAATGTCATTCGTGACATTCACAATCTATATGGAGACACGAAAAACTTAAGTATTTTTATATTATTATGGAAAATTAGTTAATGCATATTAGATATTTTTTTAAAATATTTTTGCACATTTATTTTTAATGTATCCGATCAATCCAACCCAAATCAACCTGTTGTTTATCGATTTGGTTCAATTAGAATTTTATTGCAAAAAAGCGCAAATCCTTTCCAAACCAATGCATGTACTTTTTATCGGTTTGGGTATCGAATTCTCTCGAAATCGAACCAACCTGATCCGCGAACACCCAAAATGATGACTTTCGTCTTGTGATGAAGTTTATAATTTTTCTTATGAGAAGGAGATAAAGTATTTATGATTTCAAAAAACCCATGTTTAATAACAACAATAATATGGGCTTTTCTAACCATGTCCCATAGTTTTTCATCTTGACCTATGAAGAAACTCTATATCTTGTCTTTCCACCAGGAAAATGATTCATTTTCCCCAATTTAAGATATGTGGTTTATAAATATAAGAATGTTTAGATTCATAAGTTGATTCATCTTCTCAACTAGTCATGGTTTTTAGAGGATCTTTTACTCTTACACGATTGGACACTTAAATAAGAGATCAATGTTGTAATGCCGGCTAAAGGTAAGAAAAACAAAAGAAGAGGGTTAAATTATGTTGGATTTAAATTTTTTTCAATACTATAAAGAACAAAGAGTATTGCAACAAAATGATAAAGAGAATACAAATAAAGGATCATACACACAAAATTTATATTGGTTCATCCCGTTAATAAGAGGCTAGTCTAGTTCTCTCACAGTTCATATATTTTTACTATAACCACACTTGATTACAAACAACTACTAATACAACATAGTCTTATATTTCCTTGCCTCACATTAGAAGACTTCATTTCCTTACCATTTGTAAGGGATTTCTTGCCTTAGACCGTTAAGGACTTGCTTGCCTTACACTAGAAAGTTTGGAAAAATTACAAAGTGCTTTAGTTACAACAACTCTCACTAAGTGGTAAATCTAACACAACTCGATTTGAAGTTAGCAACTTTCCTAAGAAAGGGTAATGAATAAAGAGAACTTGTTCCTAAGTGTTTGTTCTTTTCTAATCTGACAATATTTTGCAAAACTTACAAATTCAAATTGATACAACAGTAGTACAACTCAATAATAGTATATGCATATGTATGTTTCAACGTTTAAGGTTATCCTTTTATATAGGACTGAAGATTTTACATTATTGTGTGTATCCTCTTTTCCAATCATTTTGTCATTGAGAAAGGAGCCGTCAGGGTTGTAATATTTGTATATAATCCTTACCTATTCATTCCTTATACTGATCCTTATTATTTTATTCCTTGTATTGACACAATTATCATGAAGTGATCGTTGAAATCATTCTCTATAGATGACATAACACACTATGTCTTTGTAAATGAGGTTAAGGTGATCAATTATTCCTTATGACATATATGGTTTCTTGCATTTAGTAAATATGATACACTGTGTATGGATACAAATGATTAATCTTTTCTTGAGGTGTAAATGATCATGTTAGCCTTTATCAAGCAGTTAACCTTTTTGACTTGAGTACAAATGACCATTCCCTTTCTTTTGGGGATAAATGATAATTTCTTCTAACTAAGTGCAAATGATCATTTTGGTAAGTCTTATTGTCCCTTGTGCAAATGAGCATTTTGATTTTTTTGAGATAGGTGTCATTCTCTGCATGAGTTCAAATTATCATTTAATCTCGATGTTTAGATGGTTAAATTTATTGAAAGTGAATTTGAAATTGTCCATTCACTCGATATAATGCAAATGTTAAATTGTTTAACATTAATTTTTTAAAATTTGCAAGATGATTCTCATATTTTATGAAAATTTCAAATTCACCCCAAAGTTTTCCTCAAAATTGCAAATAAATTTATAATAATTTTTAAAATTTGCAAATTGGTCCCTTCAACTTCTTAATAATTGCAAATTAATTTCTATTTTTCATATTTTAAATTTGACTCAAATGTTTTAAAATTTATGAAAATGATCTCAAAAATTTAACCATGAATCATTTTAATATTTCGTTCAAATAAAAGAATTTAAAAATAAATAAATTTCAATTGAATAGTTCGAATTGCTTAGAATTTTGAATTCCTTAAAAATTTTCAACTACCTCATCCAAATACACTCTAAGAGTGTGTTTGAATGAAACTTTTTTAATAAGGAAACGTAATTTTTTGAAGAAATTTATAATGGCTTAACCAAAATTCATTGTTTGGATAAAAAATATGGAGAATTGTTAAAATGATATAAATTTATGAAGTATTTTATTCAAGTTAAATTTAAGAATTTCAAATGACAAAAAAAGTAAAGAATTTGAAATTACTCATTCACTCAATATAAAGTGAATGTTAAATTGTTTATTATTAATTTTTCAAATTTTGTAAGATGATCCTCATATTTTATAAAAAGAAATTAAATTCACCCCTAAAATTTTTAAAAAATGCAAATAAGTCACTAATAATTTTCAAAATTTATAAATTGCACCCTTCAAATTTTCATAAATTGCAAAATAATTCCTATTTTTCATATTTTAAATTTGGCTCAAGTTTTAAATTTTATGAAAATGACCCAAAAAATTGAAGCGTTTTAATACTCCATCCAGATAAAAGAATTTACAAATGAATGAATTTCAATTGAATCATTTAAGTTGTTTAAAATTTTGAATTCCTTAACAATTCTCAATCACCTCATCCAACACACACTCTTAAGTGTTTTGTTAAGATTTTTGTGGAAATAAGCCTAGAAATTTAGTTTTTCACAAAATATTATGTTTTGCCAATATCCCACCTGTTTGTACGTCCAGGTAGGTGCGTCAGACTAATATTTTTTTAGAGTTTCAAAGTTTTTTCCATTGTACAACGCGCGAGGTGTATTATTTAGCCTATGCACATTCGTCACCTAGGGATAATCATCACTTGAGCAATCTTCATGAAATGTGTTTACTAGGATGATATGGACTTTGTGATCTTATTCAATATTTATCACTACGAAATTTACTGGGAACAAGAATTTGTCTACTCTTACCAATACATCTTCTGCAATATCGGAGGGTCACTTTACATATTTGTTTGTTAGCTAAAAAAGTCATATTTGTCTTTTTCTATTCAAAGTCACCAATCTTTTTTAAAACTGACAAGGGGATCAGATTGATGTTATCGCCCAAGTCAATTAGTGATTTTCCCATATTGACATTGCCTATAGTGATAGGAAAAGTAACTCTACCTGGATCATTTTCCTTTTGAGGCAATGTTCTTTGAATAATTACGTTATAGCTAACTTTTAATTTAATTGTATCCTCATTAGTATATTTTCTTTTCTTTGTCAAAATCTCTTTTATGAACTTTGCATAAGCAGACATTGATTTTAAGGCTTCTAAAAATGAAAATTTTATTTGTAACTGAATGAAAAAATCTAAAAACCTTGCGTATTGCCTTTCCTTATTTTTTTGTTGGATTATGAGGGTAAGGAAAGTTTTGAACCAGTGATTATTTTTGTTTTTTTCATACCTTAATGTGAGTTTCTTCATTTATTTCCACCTCCTTTTCTTTTTCATTTTCTTTTTTCACTATTGTTTCCTTACCCTTCTCCTATTCTTTTTCTTCATGCTATTTTCCATCTTCAATAACAACTTTTTCATTCTCTTTGTGATTGCTTCCACCCTGACCCCCTCTGGCCGTATCAAGTTTACATTATTTCTTGTTTTAATTTGATATTTGCTTGACTAGTTGTCCAATTTAGGTGGCAAGGTTCTGGATAAAGTATTGGTTTTCTGACGGGAGATACCAACACTTGTATGATTTGTTAAAGCATTTCTTCTGTGTTTGATTTCTTTTGAAGACGTGGTTGGATGTAGTTTTCAAGAGTTTGTTTGATTGAAGGATCAACTCTTGATTTCCAATAGGAGTTGCCTCCTTGGAACTTGTTTTGGTGATATTCCTGTGGCCTTTGGTAGTTTACAAAATTAACTTCTTAATAATTTGGAGAGCAAAGTCTAGTTGGATGATCACTGTTGCATAATCTGCAAAATGCAATTTGCATTTGTTGTGGTGATTCAGGCATTTTCTTCCATTGTTGTGGCAGTTTAGATAAATTATTTTCCAGCTCATTTACTATTTGTGTCAACAACTTATTTTCTACCAGAATAACATCATTGATATTCAAATCCATGATATCATTCTTCCTTTGAGAAATCTTCCTATTATGTTATCGTTGATGATCACTTAGTGTCATTCTTTTAATAATTGCAAATGCATATTCTGCTCTTTTTGACATATGAGAACCCACAACAGTAACATCTAGCAATAACTTTGGTTGTTGTTGTAATGCATTTCTAAAGATGCGGTCTTATGTAAGATCATCAAAATCATGGTTTGGACATCTTCTCATCATAGATTCGTACCTCTCCCGTGCTTCATAAAGAGTTTCATTTGCGCCTTGGGACAACACCGTTATGGTTATCTTTGCTTCCATTAATTTGTTGTAACGAAGGAATCCTTTCATGAACTTTTCCTCCAACGCATCCCAATTTGTCATCACCGATGTTAGTTGGTTTAAATACCACTCATTTACTTTTCCAATCAATGAATGTGAACAATCTCAAGAATACATATTCCTCTTCAATTTCCGGAGCTCCTAGCATCCTAGAAATCTCATAGAACTTCGTGAGGTGGGTATACGGCTTCTCATGGTCTAATCCTACAAAAGGGTTAGCATAAATAATTTAAAGCAATTCCATATTCATTTGTGTTTGACATACATTCCTTTGTGGTCTATCTTTGCGTTCCAGACATATCAAACTGTTGAGGCATGTCATGCCACCAACATTGTTTCGATTGTTTGCATTGTTGTCATTGTTGTTGTTTTGATTGGTTTTGTTGTCCATATTATCCATAGTTTCTTGCTTTTAAATAGAAGACTCTTCTAGATCTTGCAACTTTTTCTTTCTCTTCTTATTGTTGTTTTTGCATGCAGTTCTTTCGATTTTGAGATCAAACAAATGTTGTTATGATGAATCCTTATCTCCTATAAACAAGTAATAATAGAACTAGCTAACACGATTGGTAGGTTAGTGACTATAAAAAAATGCACAAATATTAATAGATATAGACAAAAAACTTAAAATGATAAAACTATTATTGTGTCTTTAAAAATAAACACCAATTTCTGACAATGGCACCATTTTGGTGTAGTGCAGATAATAAGTGTAGTTGTATTGTCTCCACAAGGATTGGTTGTGTTTCAAAGATCATTTAATAGTTTCTATTACTTTAAGTTTGGTTTATCAGAAGATTAATTGTTTGACGAATACTTGAAAAGTAAAATAATAAAAAATAATGTTCGATATTTCAACAGTGAGAAATATTTGTTGGGATTCGACTTCATTGACCTTGTTCTTATGTAGCATCATTGACCAATAATATGCAATTCTAATTAGCTATCAATATTACCACGTGTTTCACTCCTCGTAGCTCATGTTTGACTCAACAATGTGAGATAAGTCTTATTACCTAATAGACGGTTTCTCAAACTATTAACCAACATGTCAACACTGAGTTTCAATAGTGAATGCAAATATTAATATTCCATTTCACCAATATTGTTATTCATGCGAATATCAAACCTAAATCTATGCCTAGACTTTAATATTCATTATATACTAAAACGTGATCTAATAATGACCGGTATCTTTCGAATATCAAGGCATATAATTCAAAACAAGCATTAAGAATGAAGAATCCATCAATATTAAAATTTAAGAAGAATTACATAGAACGTCATAGTTGGGATCTAAACATAAGTAGTAGAACAAGTGAAAAACTACATTTAACCACAATAAAAGAGGAAATCAACTATTCTTACTCATCGTATCTTTACAATATAGCCCTAAAATAAGGATGCGGTGACCTAGGGTTTGAGAGGAATGGGGATAAATGTTTCATATTTTTTTAACAACAATAATTTTAATGTGAAATAAATTAAAACAAAAAGAAAATACAAAAATAAGAAGAAAAATATAGAGAAAAAATAAAAATTTAGTGAGTCAAAACATTTATACAGTGATAGTGTTTAAATAGGGAAAAAATAACTACTAGATCATTAACCTTAAAATCGTCATTAGCCTTAAAATCGTTTCACCAATCAATATCTCAGTTATGTTCTCCCCATGAAATTTTATAGTCATCTTATTGGTGATTCCAAATGTTATTATAAAGTAATCTATGAGATATTCACCCTCAATCATTATAAGAATCTCAAATTCTTCATGAAGAGCTTGCAACTAAGCACGTTTAACATTGGTGGAAGCTTGCATACTTTTTGCGCATGGAGTCCTAAATTTTCTTCGCCATGTTACACACTAAAAATTTCTCCAAAGTGGAATGATTAATGGATTGAAAGAGGTAATTTTACACCTTAAAATCTTGGAGTTTATTTTGAGTTTCCACTTTGATTTGATCAAGAGTGCATTTGGAGTTGCAACCGTAATGCCATCTTCGATTAAGCTCCAATATTTCTTTGAATGCAACAAGTTTTTCATTAATTCGGGCCAATGATTATAGAATCCACCAAACTTCGAAATTGATGGTTGTGAGAAATTCCGCTTTGCTTTCATAATTAAGGATTTGAAGTTAAGTGGACGAAGGGAGAAGAAAAATGTTCTTGATGACTTGTAATTAACTCAACTGTTTGCACTCAACCTCTAACTATCAAAGTGTGTTTTATGTGAGAGCAACCACATGATCCTCTTTTGACTCTTGATACCAATTGATAGATATTCTATTCGTTATATGACGAGTGATTCATTTGAATCTTTTACATATATTAAAAAAAGTGTATAAATAAAAGAAACATAAAAATATGTTACTAAAATATCCTATTAAATATTGATGAATTCAAAATTATCATAAATGTGAAGTGTAGTATGTGATGCAATGAGTATTATTAAAGGGTATAGTTGAAAGAAAAAAAATATTTCATATAAAATTGAAATGGATCATTTGTTTAAGTATCATTTCTTTTTTTACAATTGAATTACTTGTTATAGACTGAAGGGAGTAATTTGTGTTATCTCATTTCTTAGGTTATACATGGTACTTAACATTATACTTAATCCTAACAGAAACTCACTGCCCTGGCACATTGCAGCAAGATTTTAAAATATTTTTGTGGTATTCGATAAGGCCTATTAATCTAAATAAATATTATAATATTTAATTAGAATAATTTGGATTTTTTTTTTTTAATTTTGCGATATTCAGTTAAGACTTTATGCAACTTTAAAAAGTTTTGGTGTATTTAAAAACATTCTAATTTTAATGGATTTTGTATAAAAAATTAGTTATTTTAGCATAAAAAAATTGTTTCTTTAAAATATGATAGTTTTAAAAAAAAATCTTATTTTTTTAAGTATTTACATCTATCTCAGGAAGCATTTAACATACACTAGGAGTAAATTTATCTATTATGGACAACTTGATTTTTACAATTTATAAGGAGTTATACCGGACAATATTAATTTATACTTTCATCTTAAATAATTAAATATTTTACAATTATAATGATAAGGTCGGTCAAAAACAGATGCCTTCAAGCTTTTGCTTGTGTGTAACAAGGTGAGGGTTTGTCGCATTAGCCTTGGCTGACAATTGCTTTTTTATTTACTTTTGAAATGAAAATTATGATCGCTTTAGCTTCATGGTGGATTCACGTTTTTAACGCGTCATACTTCAAACGTCTTTTCGAAGACACCACCATTATGATCCTTGGAAAATGAAACACTCGAGTGTTGTGTGTGAGTGATTTGACACGTTTGATATAGTCTATTTCCTTTTGCATGCTAAATTTCTATTCTTGAAAAGTTAGTGTTGCATTTCTTTGAGTCATTTCTTCCCGTTTGTGGTTATCTCTTTTTCTTTTGCTTCTTTGCTTTCCTGTTTTTAGAAAAGTCAGTGGGTTATGGGTCATAGAATATTGCTCATAAATCCCAGAAGAACACTCCACCTTCTTGGGCGGACTATATTTATTTTTCCACCTTTTCTTTTTTTCCAAGAGAAGACAATCTTGAAGGAGGCTTTTTTTTTTTTTCCAAGAGAAGACAATCTTGAAGGAGGCTTTCTTGAAATTGGACCATCTTCGAATTGAGGCGCCTTGATCCCTAATTAGAATGATAGGATCTACATCGAGTATGATGATTGCGTCATTCCTTTTTATGAATGCACTTTCTCCATTTTGAGTCTTCGTCCGTCTTTCACTGCTTCTGAGATAGAGGTTCTCAAGCATCATGTGATGGCTCTTTCACAACTTCATCCAGTCAGATGGGCGTACGTGAAACTATATCAATATTTGTGTGAATATTTGAAGGAAAAATCTTATGTGACATTTTTCTTTCATCTTTATCAATGTCATCAGGGCTTGGATTTCATGTGCTCGCTAGCATGATGGTTCTCGTGTGTTAAGAAGAAGGATTGTAGTTCTTCCATGATAGTCAATCGAGATCGATATGGTTGGCCCAAAACACATTCAAAGAAAAAAATAACTACGGTAGAAATGAAGTGGAGGTCGATATGGTCGGTAGAAAATAACTAAGGAAGAAAATAACTATGGTCCATGATGATGCTCTCTTCTTTATATACTGATATTATTGTTTTTGAATTTTATTTCATTTAAAAAGAATTATTTAACTATGATTTTTCTTTTGTTAGTTGTCAAATATATTATTTTTTTGTTGAAGAATCTTTAAAGAAAAGACATATAAAAGAAAAGGCAAAACATTTTTTCTTTTCAAAAATTATGTGTTTTTAACTCTACTCTAAGATATCTGATATAATCTTTATAGAGTAGTTTTAAATCCTATAATTTATTATAATATAATCATTTAAAATATTTAAATTATACATCTTCATAATCTCTTAAAATCTCTAAAATCTTGCATAACTTATAAAATTCCCCAATTTTTTTTATAAGAAAATTGTCTTTTAAAATCTTAAAGAGTTCAACAATAGTTCCGAATCACTTTAAAATAGCAAAAACATGTTACATGGATTGATATCATTCTTTTCAATGTTTACACCAACATAAATAGTTATTCCACAACATGAGTAAAAATTTCTTGAATGACATTCGTTAGACGTTAATATTTCATGCGACTAATGGCACTTCCTAATTTTGCATGGGGTGTGCCTTCTCTAACTTACAAATTTTATTTATCTAAAAAATATTCGAGTTTTTTTCTTACAGTGAAACTTCAAAAGAAATTTAAACATCAAAAAGAAAGGGGGGTGTATCAGAAAAAAAAAATTGATCGCGAATAGTAGTGCTCATAAACTATTCATTTAGAGGACCAAAACTTGTGCCTCAATCACTATATATAAAACAGAAATCTCCCTGACACCCTCGGTTGGACCTAGTACCCATATATTTTCTAATTTGATCATAATATTTCATAGTTAAAAAATTATAATATTATTTTTTGGATTTTTTCAAAATACTTAAATTTCTACCAATAATTTTGAGTTTATATCAGATATTTACAAATGTTATTTTTCATTCAATTTTTTTATAGAATATCATATATTTAGTGAAAAACATATTTTTTATTATACTTTTGATACCAAAATTATAAATTTATATCGAAAATTTAGAAATATTTAATAAAATCTAAATATTTGCTTGCATTTCTATAAAAAAAATCTGAAATATGTGGTACGAATAGTATGTGTTTTACATGTAATTTCAAAATTGTCGATAAAAAAATGCATATATGTGTACCAGATATTTCTAAATTGTTGGTAAAAACACATATAGACATTTTGAACTTTTAATTGTCGGTATATGCATGTGTGTTCTCATATTCTTAAAAAATTGATAGGTCAATTTTTTCTGTCTTTTTTTAGAGGAAAAGACGACAAGATTATTTCTAGATTGAGCGACATAGTAAAGATGGTAGTTGCAGAGAGCTATTGTGGAGGCAACGGAGATGACGGTGAATAGCTTCATATTAGGGCAACTAGAGTAGTCCCCATCGGTTCTCACCGTAGGAGGATTGAGAAGCATCGCGGACCTCACTAGTGTATATGAGGTAGAGCTTGGCATGTCATAGATCATGATATCGAGTCAGATGTTGCCATTTTTGATGATGTTGAGTCAACAACTCAAGATGATACATATGTTTCTCCTCAGGCTGATATGAAGGTTTATACTCCAGCTGATATGAAGGTGTCAACTCAGGCTAATACAAAACCATTTATTCAGGCTGACACAAATGGAGGACTCCCTTGAGGTCTAAGTGACCCTACATTGCTAACTATGTATGTCGATCATGTGAAATTTAGATTATGGCAGGGAGAAGTATAAATGTTTTATTTAAAGTTGTTTTTATTTATTAATGGTTAAATTGATGTAATTGATTATTTATGCTTTATTTGTTACAAGGCAACACTATATTGAAGGTTCCCAGTCATGGGTCAAAGTTGAAGAAATTCTCTGAAGTACATATGTCAGATGAGGTCAGGACGATTGTCGTTGATGTCAGTCTTCTGTAGTTGGTGGATTATTCACTCACCGTGCTTGACGCTCCCTTATTGTCTGTCGTTATTGAACTATGGCATAAGAAGACATATTCCATTTAGTGAAATGACGATTACACTAGATGATGCCTCTAGCCTCTTCCATATCCCCATGGCAGGTAACTTCTTTACCATTCCGCTAATAAACTAGAAGATTATTTGTATGACTGCTGAGACATATCTGCGAGTTACACGAGAATTGATCTTAGATGAGTTAAAGGCTAATTGAGGTGCTCATTTATGTCTCTCTTAGATCTTAGATATGTATCAATCAATGATGCAACACTTTATGTATGAGACAACTAATAGGGTATACATGTTGCATCTTGTAGGATGTATTGTCTTAATAAATAAGTCTCATATATACATCAATATCAGATACATATCCATGGTTGCTGGCTTTGCGCATCTCGATTGGGCATGTGGTTATGCTGCTTTGATGATATTATATACTGCCTTTGGAGATGGGAATGTCTTTAAGACGAGATAACTTGTTGATTATTTGAGTCTATTTTAGGTATTATGTTTAATTCATTTCGTTCTTATTTATCAAAGACATTTCGTAAATGTCATTCGTGTTAATTGTGTAATGTTAGATATACGAGCATTTCCTGTCCATTTGTGACAGGAATGGTCATTGTCGTATCATTGATTGCTCCCCATGGGCCACCGGATGGAGGTCCAAGCATTATCATTTAGGGGGTCTTCTGGAGTACGGACAGAGAATTGATGCTCTGACTGTCGACAATGTCATATGAATACTCTATAATGACCATAGAGTGCGTCGGGAGTTAGATGGCACTTCCAGTTTTTCGTGTTATCTATGATGGATAGTTCTGTGGATAAATATTTAATTAAGAGGTGTCTACGCTAGCTTGGGTATGTTCACGACATTCCTAGACCAGTTCCTGCTATGCCCTATGAGAGTATTGATAGAGGGTTTAGATCTAACATTATCGACAATGCCATTGTTATTAGAGATAATGTAGTGGAGGTATCTTTTCTTGGGCAGTGTCTGAATAGTTATTTAGAGTGTTAATTTAGAGTATTAATTTAGAGTATCACACCCTCGCGTGATCCCTCATACTTAGCTTGTAGCTGAAGCTGAACCTTCCTATAATGGAGGACCTTAAGATAATGTGCCACACTTCTTTCACCTGGTATGACTGGTCAATAACGATTGTAGATAGTAAAACTTATTTTAGATAACCTCATGGGTTTGGTAAACATAAATGGTGAGGTCTAAGCAGGGTTATCTTAGATATCACACATTTCCCTTGGTTGACCGACCTAGATTTTATTTATTGGTTCATTATTTATTTTTGTTGAGATTATTTTGGGTTTGTACTAAACTATTTATGTATTATTGACACTTTATCTTAACATTGCATTAGATGAAAATTAGCATTACATTATTGCAGGATGAACATAACTTAACATGAACATTGCTTAACATAACATAACCAGAAAAATAACATGAACATACCTTAAACATTAGTAGATGATTGAGGACATTTCAAAATCGTGTTAATATCCTAGACAAATATCACAATTGTCACATCTCCCTCGATTGGACCCTTTGTTTTGTAACGGTGGTATGTGTTCCACATAATACTTAAATCTTCATTAATTTTCAACTTAGAGTTGTTGAACCTAATCGTCCATTCATTATCAATCACTGGTGGACGATGCTCGATCTTAACCACTCTTCTATTGTTTGGACAGTGCAAGAGAGTGTCTAGTTTAGATTTCAAAACATCATGAGGGGTGTTCTCTGTGAGTCTAAAATCAATAGAATGACTCAGATTGTTGAAGTACACAAATGCAAGATATCAAAATTGAGACATTGCAAGATGTTTTTATTAACAACATATGAGGCATATTTATACAAGTCTTAAATCATCATGGACCATACAAAAGTGTCGGTGCAATCACAACCCTACAAAAAGTATTGACACAATCACAACCGCACAAAAATAAAACTACCGAATATTTAAGGGATGGGGGAAATATTCGGTATACCAAAATTTTAAAAATATTTGTATATCTTTTTCTACACGCTTTTTTTTCCAAATAATTTGGTAAAAACCTATACTGGATTTTTTGGTACAAACTACCAGATTGTTTTGCACCTAAGAAAATACTTGACAAATATTGGTTAATGAAAAAAATAAGGGAGTATTTTTAGTATTATAAAAATGTGTGGGGTGCCAAGTCTAATTGAGGGGATACCAGGTAGAGTTCTCCATATTAAACCAGGAAAAATATAAGTCGGTGCTATAAGATAAACAATTCCATTAACAATAAATTTTGGGAATTGTTCATTACATCTCATGGGTTACTCACACTCTATGGAAAAATTTCAAGAATACCCTTAAAATTCTAATTTCAAAATCCGAACGCATCAAATACACAACAAACTCTCTCTAAAACACGTCAAATTAAAAGTTAAAAAAATGTGTGGGTTTTGAACTTATGATTAAATACTTATAGATATTGAATATCAGACGCACCTTAACATAACACACCAAACCCAACCTCGAAACCACGCAAAATCAAAGTTAAAAAGTTTGTCCATATTTCAAAATCTGGACGCTTTCATTTAAGTATTTACACTCATAATTTTCTCTCTTCCTTTGTTTTTCATTTCTTCAAAGTTACACACAAGTGAAAGCAAATCTCACAAATGCCTACTCCTATTTTAATATTTTTCAATACTTCTTACAACTTATACTCCATCACATTCAATCTTAGCACATCTCTCTAATTCTACTCCACTACATTCAAGCCAAGATCATTTATCTCCCACCTTTGGTAAGTTTCTCATTTCCTTACTTTCTTTTTATTTGTGATACATGTATTTCCTAGAGAGGTTATAGTTATGCCACATTATATTACATGCTATAGAGTTCTAATATTTGCATTGTCCTATTTAGATTTGGTAGAAATGTTGAATATTTGAGACATATGGTTCATAATGCTCTATTCATGTTTCTGCTTTGGGTTCATGCAGTCTGGATTTTAAAATTTGAACACTTCGTTGGGATAACAAAATTCATATTTATCTGTTTTGTATTCTGTTTTTTAGTATGGTTTGCTAATACATTGTTTATGTTTCTTTGATTATGATATGCATTTTTTTATTATAGAAAAAATGGATGACGACCAACAAATATTGAAACATGCTAGAGTAACTTAACATGCTTCATTATGCAAAGAGAAAGTTAGACCCTCGCTACCTAAAATTGGATATTCGTAATTTTCTACTGAAGCATCACCTTCCTGAGTTCATGTATCTCCGACTCATTAAGAAGACCTCGTTGATCCGCTACATGTTGTTGTACTTGATGTTGAACCCGAGGTTATCGTGCCTTATAGTTTTAGGGAAGGCCCCTTAGAAATTTCAATAATTCCTCTCTATACACACCATAATATCAGACACGCATGTGAGGGAGAGGTAGAAATAATATTTAATTACTCTTTTAAACATTTGTGTTATAATAACTGAACTCTCTGACGATGATGTGTTATTTTTTGCAGTAATGTGGGATGTTGAAATGTATAAACCATGGTATGAGGGTAGCAAAGCTTCCACAACCTAATGAACCATGGTTTCAGAATGTCTTGTAGCTCTCTGGGTTGAAGAATTTCTACAGGGATGGATATGGTTATATTAATCATGGTTTATTGTCTCCGTTTGTTGAGAGATGACTCAAAGAGACGTTATCATTTCATCTTATGATCGATGAGATGATCATCATACTTGATGATGTATCATGTCTCCTACATCTTCTAGTTACAGAAAGATTATTATATTATTTTAGAATTAGTAGACCTAAGGCATCCGTCTGATGGTGACATATTTAGGAGTTGACTCGGGTAAAGAACAAAAGGAGATAAATGACATGAGAGGATGTCACACCAAATTTATTTCCTCATGACAAATTATGATGACCACTTAAATGCACGTTGTAGTGCTAAACTCTAAAGATTGAGTGTGAGTTGTAGACACAAGGAACATTAGGAATTTAATGTTTTTTGTGAGGTTTTTGTGTTGAATATTGGATTTTTTGATTATGGTGTTGGGAGATTGACGTCAAACAAGGAAAAGATAATTTCCTTCTCTATTAAAGACTCTGAAAATGCCGAGAAAAGATAGTTGCGAAAGGAAGTTTGGAGTTTCTACAATCCTAGGGTAGAACAAGGACTCAAATAAGGAACCCGTGGAGTAGATTGAAGACTGTAGCAGAACAAAAGCTTAGTGTGGAACTTTGGATCTAGTAAGGTATTTGGGTCAATATCTAGTAAATATCTTATGATTTCAGCAGTTTGAGTATTGTGCTACAACAGAAGGAAAATTCAGATTTAGATTTATGTTGTCTTATTTGTTAATTGGATTTGAAGTATTCATTGTTGTTTAGAATATCCATTGTACCAAAAACTTTGTATATTAATTTTCAAAATAGTGGAATACCTTATGAATTTCTAGTGGCTCTCCATTAAATACTAGACTTATTGAAAGTGAGGATGAACATGCTGAACAAATATAAACCTTGTGTACAATCTCTCTCTCTCTCTCTCTCTCATGATAATTGTTGAATTTATTATTTAAGTAACTTCATTTTTATCAGTTGTTGTGATTTCTAATGATCCTAATTAAATATGATATTCATCCAATCACATGTTTTACAAAATCACTGCTACCATTCGCTTCCATTTGTAATCTACTCATTTATTTGAGAATTTTCGAAAAAATGTTTTTGAGAATGGTTTTTAGGGGAATGGCATATTCAACCCCCTGTTTAGATCATTAAACTCCCTTATTCTCCCCTCAAAATTTGGCCTTATGCCTATTATTTTGATAAGGTCTTGCGACTTCAAAAGTTGAGGATATGGGAGAGAACAATCTGAAGGGTTTACTTAATGGAACTCTCACATTCAAAAGTGTAAAAGATATGATTAATGAGATAACATGTTTACTTAATATTATTTAATTAAATTGCTATGATACATTTGAAGGAATCTAATATCATTATGTTAACAATTTATATAATCATCAGGTTATAAATATAAATTGACTTTATCTAACCAAGAACGTATTGATAAATTGTTAAGGTTTATGTCCAGGTAAATGGAATCTTGGTCACATGACTTAAAGACTTTGGATATTTTAATTTAGTTTGGAAAATGAATTTGTAATGAACTTAAAGCATCTGAAGCTAATCAGAAAAAAGTAAAAAAAGGCTAATAAAGAGAGAATAATCATTTCCTTAAAGAAGAAGAAATTGGTGTCTTTGTTAATTTGATTAACAAGTATATAAGAAGATATAAAGAAATATATTTTCAGTGGGCTAAATCATTGTCAATGTTGAATCATCTTCATAGTTTGTTAATGCACAAGTTCAACCAAATAAGTAGCTAATCATTTGCTGGATGGCTAAACATAAGCAAAGATATTCGGAACACGTACCTATTTCACTTCATTGATATCTAGTTAAGGAATGCTTGAGAATTTCAATCAAGACAAGTGTATCTTATTGGAAGATCCTCAAGACGAGCAAAGGAAGATGTACCAAATCATAATTTTGACTATTTTTGTGATTTTGATGTATAAGTATTTGTTATTTACTAACATTACTTGTGCAGCAAATTAGGTCCCAGATAATCATGATTAGTATGATCGCTCCTCTCTCTCCTTAATTCCATTGTAGTAAGCCTCATTTAATTTAATATATGCATGTTTGATATGTTATGTATATGTGATACCTTATGTTATATGTGTGGTTATCTAATTGCATGAAATGTGCATATCATCTTTCATTGCATCATGGTCATAACATAAAAAAGTTGCATTTGCATCAAAACTTTTCATCTGCATTAAAATTTTCGTCGACATAAAAAAAAATCATTTGCATAAAAAAATTTAATTTGCACAATTATTTCTCAATTGACATTAAAATATTTTTCACAAGCATTAAATATTTGTTTTTCGTTAAAATCATATATATGTTTTATAATCTTAATTAATCATGCATTAAAAAAATTTAGCATTTAATTATGTTGACTTATGATTCGAATTATCATGTAGTCTGATTTAAATCATATAAGGATTTATGCATTTAATTCGAATCAAATCATTCCTTAAATCAAATCAATAATTATGGAATTTCTCACCATTTCGCCTCTTCCATCATGATTCAAATCATCAAAAGCTTGATTTAAATAAGGGTAATGCTAACTTGTGCCTCAAGGGCACAAGTTAAGAGATAAATATAGAAATAAATTCTTGGAAATTGTATATTGAATTTATTAGAAATTTATAATTAATAATTTTATTTATTTTTTCAATACAGATTTTCTATTTGTGGGTTTCTTAACATGTGTCCTTGGGGTACAAGTTAACATTACCCTTTAAATAAAATGACGCTATAAAGTACATGTTCAATTATGATTCAGATTATACAAATACTTGATTCAAATCAAGAAAATATCCCTTATTTATTCTAAGGGTAATGCTAACTTGTGCCCTAGGGGCACAAGTTAAGAAAGCCATTTATAGAAAGTTTGTATTGAAAAAAACAATTAAAAAGTTAATTTTATATTTTTATTAAAGTCAATACACAATTATCAAGATAGCATTTCTTCATTTGATTCTTAACTTGTGCCCCTAGGGCACAAGTTAGCGTTACCCTTATTCTAATCACCCATCTCATTTCTAACCGGTCTGAGACATTGAAACCTTTCAACTTCTCATCTTACTCACTCATTTTCATCATACTTAATATCATTTTTCAAATTGC
Organism: Lathyrus oleraceus; assembly: GCF_024323335.1. NCBI lineage: Eukaryota > Viridiplantae > Streptophyta > Magnoliopsida > Fabales > Fabaceae > Lathyrus > Lathyrus oleraceus. Next base: position 44,186,313 of record NC_066584.1, on the reverse strand, counting down.
GATTTCCATTTTTCAGTTCTCTCTCAAAGATCCTTCATAATGATTTTTTTTCCTTTTATCAACCTTTAATCATTATCATCATCATCATCTAACATTCATCAAATATTCATCATCCATTCATTCAAACCTTCACCATCATTCAAACCTCCATCCAACCATCATCATCATCACCACCAATCCTTCATCCCTAATCATTGGACAACTCCAAGAGAGACTCTACAAGCAAGAAGGGAAACATTTAAGATCATATGTTTTGCCTCCAAATGTTCCAACTAGAAAGAGAACCAAAACCAGAGCTAACAAAGATACTCAAAAGGACTAGTCTAGGCCAAGAGTTAAGGTAGTTATATCAAAACGTTCTTTGCATGCTTTTGGTTTTACTTCTTCTTATACTCCAATTTTTAGTGTTTCTTCTGCACAAAGTGAATCACCTCATCTTTGACCATGAATCCAATGTTTTTTTTTTTGAGATTTTCTAGAATAAAAGTCATGAACAAGAGTACTATTTTATAAAGGAAGTTGAAACGATACTGAAAATGGATTTTCTACAACCATTTAAAAAACCACAAGTTGTTGAATGTTTCGAGTTTGCACAAGAAACAGAAACCTGATTAAGTCAAAGCATTATACTACTATGTTAAGCGCAACAATGACATACTTCTCTGTAGGTTTTATGGAAGAATGATTTCTTTCACCACTTCTGACTTTCTCAAGGTTCTTGGTTTAGAAAATAAGGGCTTAGTAGTGCATTCCCAGAATTAGTGCAAATGATTTCACCATATACTGTTTGTGGAGTCAATCTCCAAAACTATTTCCAAAGACAAATGGGATGTTCCAAACTCTCACACAAACCACGTAAAATGTGAAATGTGAATGTTGCATTGGATTATTATGAAGATTCTTTACTATAAAGTCATAAATTGGGCCAAATCTAATGACAACGATTTGTTCCTAATATGGTTACTGCTTAATCAATCTAAAGTTAGCTGGGTGAAGTACATAAATGATCATATATTTATTTTTAAATAAAATATGAATTTACTTTTCTTCTACACTTTATTTATTCAGTTGATTTTAGAAAGGGACGATATCTTCTTAGATTAAGATGGCATTGTCAAAGTGTCGAAGTTGTTTGATGTGCACACCGTGAGACATATGAGATAATATCATGACGACAAGGGTGAATATTATACCAGAATGAATTTTGCACAATCTACAAGGATGGGTTTGTTGTCTACGAGGAAGCATCTGAAGGTTATGTTCCCTGGAAGGCTACACCTTAATCTGCTATTACCTCATCTGACAGTCCTACTCGTGATGTGAAGGCCTACATTTAAAGTTCTTTAGATGAGGTTTTGGTTGGTTACAAAGAAAGACGAGAGCGCCAAGAAGAAGCTGCAAGAGCCTTGTGTGAAAACTGAATCATGATAGTTATCGAATTGCTTGTTATTTATAATTATCCTAATTAAATATTATATTCATCCAGTCATATGTTTTATAAAATCACCGTTATATTTCTCTTCCATATATAATCTGTAATTTATTGTAAAACTCTAATTTTCGAAGAAAATGTCTTTCAAGATGGTTTTTAGGGGAATGACCTATTCAACCTCACCCTTCTAAACCATTTTATTCCCATATTATCCCGTAACAAAGGAGTATGTGATGTCAGGGGGGAGATTTACTCTATTGTACGTGATTCTTTTAATAATGCTTTGCATAGGGGGAACATTTTTACCACTTTGTTCACATTTCACGAGAAATGGTCCATCTTGAGCAAATGATAGAGGACTGGTAAGTGGTTTTTGCATCGTTCTTTCTAGTAGTTTTCCTTTATCATTTTACCGTATTTTATTCGATTTCCTTTCATTTTTCATATTTTATGTTTTGGTTTTGGTTTTATTATGAATTTTAGGGTTTAATGAGCATCCAAGCAAAAAGGGATCAAAAGAAAGAGAAACATAGTGAAAATGACATTTTGCAGAAATCTTCGGTTGGAGGAAGTCAAAGAAATGGCAGGAAAAAGAATGCGGCGAATTGTCAGAAGAATTCACAAAGTATATTTTCCAGCATGTTGCACATCATGATAAACCTGTGGTATTTTGATCATATCTAGGGCGTTGTAACTCGGAATGACGTGGGGTCGGAGGCAAATGAAAGCTAACATTAAGGACTAAAAAAGTATATTTTTGAAGCCAAGAGGCAGTGACCTGCTACAGGCAATCGTAGCATCTGCTACGGGCCGTAGAAGGCGTGCAGAAACTGCCATTTTTTTCTTTTCTTTTACAAAACGATTCTTCCACCAGATAATCTTTTCTCTTATTTAGTTTTTAAGACTATTAAACCAAAAAAAAATTCCATATATAGATTAAAGCTATAAAGCTAAGAGTTTTTTCTTAGTTTACATCATCCAAAATTATCTCAGTTTACATTGTACGCTTTATTTTTTGTACAAGTCTCTATTTTCAGAGCACTGGATCAGATTTATATTGAAGCATTCATTTTCATTTAATCAGGTTCTTTTCATTATTGTTTTTTATATTATTGATTATTGATTATGTTATCTATCATGAAAACTTATTTGAATAAGTTATCCCTCATCATGAGTGAGTAGTCCTCTTTGAGCTATGGGTCATGAAACTTATTTATAGATTATCCGTTTAGTTTGTTATGAATCAATTACGAGAAACTTATGCACAATTATTTCAGAAACTTGAATCTCTATTTCTAATTCTTATTATGAAAGTAAAAGAATATCCATACGCCTAATAAAATCTGAAAGAATGTGCTTCGGCGTCTGAAAACTAGTTTTCTAACAATTAAGTTCGAAATCACGAAAGCGCTCGAAAGTAATTGAGGATTGTTCTATCTTCGTAGCTGCACTATAAACGTTCTTTCGATAAATAATCCAAATGTGCGAAAGTTGACGAATTATTTGTGGAAAGACACGAAAAATACACTGACGAAAACAAGTATTATTAAAAATAAGTTATTTTTTCTATAAACGTGTTGAGATTCTCATTATGGATGTAATCCGAATCATATGGAAACATACAAAATAATAAGGATGACCTTAAGCTCCATTTTCATCATTATTTTCAAGAAATTCTCATTTAATTTGTTTTCTCATCTTCGGTTGCTCTAGATTTATACCGATAAGATAGAATTTGATACTTAACCATTGGTCTCTGAGATTCGATAATTTTTATACCAATCTGACATTTATCGTACACTTGCGGCAAGTCATGTTTTTAGCGCCGTTGTCAGCTGTCGCGCCATAAAAATTACTCGATCGCATCGCACGCTCGAAATACAATAGAGTCACCATTTCATTTTATTTATTCTCAAAGAAAGGGAAAATTTTAATAAAACACAAAGGGGAAAGAAAAAGGATAAGAAAGTCGGTTATGTAAGGGGAATGTATGAGCATCCATCACATTCATTGTACTCAATGGGAACTGTTTTTATGTTTTTTTGGGTAGATGGGTGTTATTATCTAAAGGCTATTTGCAATTGGTTTTAATTAAGGGAAAAAAAATAAGTTTTTAATTAATGTGCTCGCAAAGATTTCGAAATCTTTTGCCTACGTATTTCCAAAGTGCAATGAGAAAATCAGAGCTCCATAGTTCATGGTAGAAAATAAATATTTCTTGGTTGATTTTAGGGAACAATGTTATAATCGTCCTAGAAGTGTTTTGACGGTAGCTGGTGTGATCCTAGTTCGGATGCTCTAAGTTTTTAGTCTGACTGCTAAGGAATTACAACAGTTCTTTTATGAAAATGAATTTATGTTGGACAAAGAATTGGAAAGGTTTGAGAGTGTGGTGAAGATGTTGTTTGGACTAAAAATGTTGTGTTTGAACCCGTACAGTGGTGTCTGAACCAAAAATGGTGTATTTTAACTAAGAAATGTTGATTAACCATGAATGAGAGGTATTTTAACCAAGAAATGGTGATTAACCATGAATGAGGTGTCTAATCCAAGAATGTGGTATTTTAACTAAGAAATGGTGATTAACCAATGTAGTGTTGTAGGGGTTTGCCTAGACTCGGGGATCAAGGCCTACAAAAGGGGTTTTTCTAGACCAGGGAACTAACAAGTCAAACATGCAAAAAGACGGGTATTTTAACTAAGAGATGGTGATTAACTCAAAGATAGATATTTTAACTAAGAGATGGTGATTAACCAAAAGAGAGTATGATCTAGAGATGAATATTTTAACCAAAGGATGGTGATTAACCCAGAGAAAGGTGTTTTAACCAAGAGACATGATTAACCTCAAAGAGAGTATGAGTGTCAAAACTAAGATGTATTGTGTTGGGTCCAAAGAGAATGGTGTTTTTGTCGTTGATTGTCATGGATTTTGGTCTGAGGATGAATGTTGAAATTTATCTTGATTTGAATTGCACTAAAGTCCATGAGTGGAAGTGAATACTTTGAACAACTGAATCATGCGTCCCATATCCAAAGATATTCAGAATAAGGATATGGATACTTCATCTTATTCCTTGGCTATTTGTTAAAGCTCGTGGTGCATAACTCACATCATAATTATTAAGTGTTTTGAATTTATTTGAGAAAAGACGAGTTTTGTTTTATGTTGGATAAGTTAGGGGACATGATGGGAAGAAAATGATGAGGTAGCAAAGAATAGGAGGAAGTTTAGTGGTGTCATGTCTTGATGGTTACCTATTTCTAGGGTTTTGAACATTAATTGAGTTATGATTGACTTAAGGGATCATGTATAAGTGCAAGTCTAACCTCAAATCAAGTGATCAAAGAACTTGTGATCACTTAATTGGATAAAAAAAATCTAAGAGAGCACGCAATATGTTTTGAAAGCCATATTAAGAGGTCCTAAAGCTATTAATCTAATTAGTTGATCAAAGTATGTTTGATCAACCAATCAAGGGAACATGCTAAAAATTAAGTCAAACTACTTATATAAAAAATCAAGATATCATGAAGAAAAAGTCAAATGAAATAAAGAATCAAAATTAATGCTAACATGTGACATTAATCCTAATCTACTTAATTAATAGTTCTAATTCTGGCCTAAAATTAAATCTAATAAATTGCCACTAAAGTGTTTTTTTTAATGTATTAAAAAATATGAGAAGGAATTATTTAATAATAATTAAGAAAATAATCTAAACCCTGCCAGAGGGTGTGAAAAAGAAAGGGGGTATGAACAAACCATGGGCCTTGGCCCAATCCGCAATTTCTTGAGACGGACCCGCTCTATTCCAATTTCCATTACCTCGAACGGCTGCTTGAGGATCTATTGAATTGCTGCTGCCAGCAGCACACAGTTGTTGAGGTGGTACATTTGATTAATGGATGGAATCGTGTTCCTTCTGGAGATTCAATCCGACGGCTCATGATTGGTTGTGCTTCTGTTATAGTCGCTGTTATATTCATTGTGTTATTGGGTGTGTTACTCGGGTTTGTGAAACTTAGTTGTTGACCTCTATTACATCAACCTGTATTTTCTACTATTTGGCTACTACACTACCTGAATTACAAGAGGGTTACATATGGATAGGAAGTTTGAAAATGGGTGACTATAGTTATAGCGAGTGAGTTATATGTGAATTGATGTGTGAAAATGTGATAGTGTAGTTTTATGTCAATGGAAATGCTGATTTAGTGACTGATATTTGAGAATTAAATAGTGAAAAAACTATTGTACAAGTGCAATATCTTGTGTGTAATTTAAGTGTTGTGAATGTACAAATTTAGTGCAAACTATGAAGGAAAATGAATTTAGTGGTGTTTGCGCCACTTCTTATGATATATAGTAATACATAATGTTTAAATACCTATATTCTTAATTGTAATTCCGCGTATAATGTAGCAAGTTCATTTACCTTCTAAATATCATATTCTATATAACTAGAAACTAATTTACTACATATTATTATCACTAGATACACAATTACTGATGGAGCGGAAATTTGCTCTGGTCAAAAGGTTGTTAAGGTAATCCTTTTTCGCTATGCTTCAAATAATTCCTAAGCTTGCTGATTATTTTTTATGATGAATGAATATAGAAGATGAATCTTGAATGTAGAATATTGATAAATATGCTTGAATCTTGATGAAATTTGGATGATGATTGTTGATGATAATGTGTGAATTGTTGAAACTTGATTGATGATTTGTTGAAATTGGACTGTGGCTAAGTTCCACCAAATTTAGAACTTCAATGTGAAGTTATAGATGGTGATAAATATGAACTTTGGTGATGGTGAGAGAGTGAAGAAAAGAGAGAATTATGAGAGAACTTGAGAAAAAAATGGTGGAAAAATGGTTAAAGGAGTTAATATATGTTAAGTCCAAAATTGTGAAAAAACGACATGTTTATATAGGTTTTGTAAATGAATGATCATCCTTAAATTGTGATCACAATAAGAGGTTTATCAATGGTTGGAAATTAATCTAAGTCTTAGTTGCGGATCACTAATTTAATATTTGGATTGATTGTTATGAATGAATATGATTGAATGGAAATTTGATTGAAAATGGAAGTTAGAATTTGTGTTAGTTTGGTAGTTATGGTAGTTAAGGGTTAATCGTGTGATTGAATTATTGTGAATGAATAGGTAGTTAGAGACAAATGATGCTTGATTTTTGCAAAAGTACCAAGTTGGAATGTAAGATAGAAGGTCATTGGTGATTATGTATGAAACTTGAAAATATTTGAAAGCATTTACCTTTGATTTTTTTTACCACTTTTGCCTTGAATTTTTTGTGAATTATCTCATTAATTTAAGTGCTTTTGAGAAGTGATTTTATGTTTAAAAGAAGTACTTTTTAAAGGTGTAAACTCTGAGATCCAATTCTAATTTTTTGGCATGAATCAAGGATGGAAATTATCGAAAGAACAAGTATTGAAATCACTACATAGTGTAGAATTTTCCTAAGTATTCTTGAATTCTTCATGACCTTTTGATTATTTTTTGATGACTTACGCTTATGATTCATGGAGACTAACTTGATTCCAAATTTCTTTGTAGCAAACTGAGCATTGTAGTGGAGGAATGAACTTGAAGCAGCATTGGAAAGTGAAGAAAAAATCATGGAAATGAAGCTTGATGGAAGATAGAATTTGTTGGAAATTAACATTTATAACATAATCACGACATAAGTCATTTTTTATGAATAATGATGAATCCTTTGATCAAATACTTGTAGAATAGGTCTAAGAAAATTCAGGAGTCAAAATCGAGTCAATAGTTAACACCTAATCAAAAGTCAACAGTTGACCAAAAGTCAATTGTACCTAAAAGATGTAGTTTTTTACCCTCTTTCCTTGTAGACCATTTTTTTGATTTGTATCTCAAGTAATATGCATTGTATCGTGAATTTCAAATAAATAAGTGAAATCTTCTTTTTCATTCCAACTTTGCCCTTTTTTTTTTAATTCAAACAATTTTCCAAATTAAGTAACAATCATTCAAATCCCCCTGCTAACCATGAATCTCAAATAAAGAGATGATCCACATCACAAGTAATATGGGAAATAAACCCGAATAATCATAAAATAATATCCGCCTCGAAAATCCACTTAAACTGATTAAATCCATTATTACCGAACCTTTGACCCACCAATGAATTATGCAAAATGTAATGAAGGAAATGCTAAAACAAATAACCTAAAATGGATAAATCGATAACCATGCATGCATATGATTTAAGCATGAGCCAGAAAAAAATTGGAAATATAGTGGAGCAAAATTAGGGTACGACATCGGGGACCAATTGCTTTAATTTTAAAATTATGTCTGATCATCGTAGAGACTAGAGTTTTTTTCTGCTTAAGTTCTCTCGCTACTTTTATATGTGAAGAACACGTTCTGCTGACAATTCAGTCAAGCCCTTTGACGAAATTGAGTGTTTCTTACGTGAGAGATGCTGAAACCAAAGACAACACGACATAGCTGAACCTATAGTTGATAACAAACCCATAAAGGATTATGTGATCCCATTGAAGATGAACCGCATTGTAGTAGTTTACATTCACCAATAGGTGCAAATAATTTTGAGCTGAAACCATCCTTGATAGGTATGGTCCAACATAATCAATTTTCGGGTTCACTTACTAATCATATGAACCTTCACTTGTCTATCTTTGTTGGTAATCATGGTACCGTGAAGGCTAACGTCATTGACTAAAATGTTATTCGCCTCCAATTGTTCCCTTTCTCTTTAAGAGATCATGCACGGGTTTGGCTTCAATCCTTTTCGGCCAATCCGATAACTTCTCGGGCTCAACTAATAGCTGCTTTCTTTGCGCGGTACTTTCCACCAAGTAAAATGGCCCAAGTTAGAAATGAGATAAATAACTTTAGGCAAGAAGATGAAGAGTCCTTGTTTGACACGTGAGAGTGTTATAAAGATTTTCTAAGACTATTCCCTTTCCGTGGGTTTAAGAAGTGGATGATTATGCATACCGTTTACAATGATCTCCTTTACTCCACAAGAATGACCCTTGATGCGGATTCCGGCAGAGCCCTCATGATTAGTCCTTAAGATGTAGCCTACTATTTGATTGAGGAGATGGACAAAAAACACCAGTCTTGGGGAAGTGTGTGACAAGTCGCCGCTAAGCCTACTCCAAAAATCGGTGGTATGTATGAGGTTAATGTGTTTGATCACATGAATGCTAAGGTAGACTCTCTTTACCAAAATATAGAAAGTATAAGTGTCTCACCTTCCACGCCTACTATTCTAGCCCGATTGCTTCGGTTTCCCCTATAACACTCTATTATGATATATACAAAGTTAATGGACATACCGATAGAGATTGTCAAATTATCCTCACGATGTATCCAAGAGAATGTCAACTTTGTGAATAATAACCAAAGGTACAACCCATACTCTAACATCTATGATCCAGGATGGCATGATCACCCCAACTTCTCTTATAGAAATAACAATCCCCAACAAGCCATAGGACCTCCGGGTTTCTAAAAGGCTACACAACCCGATCCTAAGAAGTCTAATCTTGAACTTATGATGGAGAATTTCGTTTTAACATAAACCCGTCAAAATGATGAGTTTAGAAACCAAAACCTCCTCACCAATGATACTCCTAGGAAAATGATCACTAAGATAGATAATATTGTCACTCATACCAAGATGTTGGAGACCCAAATCTCCCAAGTGGAACAACAACAAGATACTTCTTTTGTCCCTCCCGGATTATTTCTAGGGCATCCCAAACAAAATCCTAAAAGACATTTGAATATCGTGATAACCCTTAGTGGTAAAGCAATGGTTAGTTATAGTTCTAGAGAGATGGAGGTTGAAGTTAGTATTCAAACACCACCCAAAAAGGATGTTGTTGAAGAGGTCGAGAAGAAAGCACATTATGTTTCTCCTCTTCCCTATAAACCCATTGTTGCCTTCCCACAAAGGCTTGTGAAAGCCAAGGCGGAGGCCCAATTCAAAAGTTTGTGGAACTTCTCAAGAACATCCACCTCAATGTACCTTTCGCCGAGGCGCAAACCCAAATGCCTGCCTATGCCAATTTCTTGAAGGAGATCCTTTCCATTAAAAGGAAGATAGAGGACCATGAGATTGTGGCCATGACCCTTGATAGTAGTGTCTTGATCCAAAACATGGTTATCCCTAAGCTAAAATACCTGGGAAGTTTTTCTATCCCTTGTCACATAGGTACCATGGACTTAGAGAGAGCTCTTTATGATTTAGGAGATAGTGTTAGCCTAAAGCCTTTGTTCGTTTGTAAGAAGTTGGACATGGGAGACTTGAAACCTACCAATGTGTCTTTGCAACTTACCAATAAATTAGTTAAGTATTCCATAGGTGTGCTAGAAGATGTCCCGGTGAGAGTGGGAGAGTATTTAGTACCACTAGACTTTGTGATAATGTACATCGATGAAGACTGTCAAATCCCTATAACTTTAGGAAGGCTTTTCTTAGCTACGGTGGGGGCCATCATAGATGTCAAGAGAGCAAAGTTGACCTTTGAGGTAAGAGATAAGAAGATTGGATTTATTTTAGCAAAGTTGTTGAAGAACCCTTCTTTAAGGTACTCTTGTTGTTTAGTTGATTTGTTAAGCGATTATGTTTAAGAAAACCCATTGGAACCTCCTCCGACCGCTAAGTTGGAAGAAAGGTTACCAATGATACTAAGGTTGAGAAAAATGATACCCAAGCTAAGGGTTTTGTAGGAGCTTTAGGGGGAAATTCTATCCCCATTAACTTAGGCAGTGATGTGTCTTTTAAGGAAGATGGTAAGTACAAGGACAATAAGGCTTGTCTAAAGCCAAATAAGAATGCGTCTAAGGGGAAAAACAAAGTAAAAGAGAAAGTTCGGGAAAAATCGGATCAAAAGTATGAACCTCCTCATAGGAGGGGGAAAGGAGAAAAAGGTTGTATGACATGGATATCTAGAGTGAGTTAGGTCCCTTTAATGGCTAATGGACGTGATAAGGATTCCAATTTGAAGGAAGCACCCTCTTAAGTTGAGGGTGTATATGGTCGAGTTAAACGAACTTAAAAAAAAGTGCTTTGTGGGAGGAAACCCATGTTTTTTTTCACTAATTTGTTTTCTAGTTGTTTTATTTTTTCTTATAGTTAATAAAAAGCTCATGAAGGAGAAGCAAATAAGACGAGGAGTAGTCTTGGATGATGTCCAAGCAATGATGCAACAACTTATGTTCCTGGGTGAGGTTCTTATGAGTTATATTCCCTCTTGCTTGCGCCAAGACATTGAGGATAATGTTTAGATCAAGTTTTTTTTTGTGTGTGTGTGTGGGGGGGGGGGGATACTTCTTTATTTTCTTGCACTCTTATTTATTACATTTTATGTTCATGTTTATTTCTTGCTTTCTAGTTTTCTAGTTTGAGGGAAGAAAGATTAGGACTAGGGGAATTGGGAAAGTTGTAAAACTTAGGCATGACCCGGACACCTTAGACCTCCCAGAGTAAGGTCGTGAGTCCAACGTGTAGATTTGTGCCATAATACTTGGCTCTGAGAAGTATTTTCTAATTAGTTTATATTGACGATCTGACATAATTAAAAATACTTGCATGCATGTATGGTTGGTTGAGAAAAAATAATTTGGGCACCAAAAATGATGAAAAGGCAATAAAGACAACTGGACCTTCTAAGTTGGGTAACCCTTACCCGATTATTTACCTTAGCAAAGGTTGAGACTCAATTGCCGTACCAAAGTGGACCAATAAATGCCAATGTGCGTATAATCATTGGAAAAAATATAATAAAATGGTGCCTAGAAAAAAATTCTCGATTGATCTTGTGCATGTAAGGGAAACAATAATTACAAATGCCTTAATATGATTGTCCAAATGAAAGGGGAAGAAAATCGAAAAAGAGACTTAAGCCCAAAGCATAGTTGGAGAGGTGTTCGAAAGGGAGACTTAGGTTCGTGGTTTTACCGCAGTTAGTGTTCTTGTAATACCTTCATTGACGTATGATTACCAAGAGAATAAGTCCTAGCCGATCGGAACAAAGACTCACGTATGAGTACCATTGAGCCTGTTTCCGTATGTTTTATCATGATGTAACCGTTTGATCCAAAAACTCATGAATTCAAGCATTGTTGCTTAAGGATAAGCAACAGTTTAAGTTTGAGGGAGTTTGATAAGTGATCTTTGCATCGTTCTTTCTAGTAGTTTTCCTTTAGCATTTTGTTCGATTCCCTTTCATTTGTCATATTTTATGCTATAGTTTGTATTTTATTGTGAATTCTAGGGATTAATGAGCATCCAAGCAAAGAGGGATCAAAAGTAAAAGAAACAGATTGAAAATGACATTTTGAAGAAATATCTGGTTGGAGGAAGTCTAAGAAATGGTCGGAAAAAGAATGCGGTGAATTGTCAGAAGGATTCACAAAGTATACTTTTCAGCATGTCGCACATCATGATAGACTTGTGGTATTTTAATCATATATAGAGCATCGTAACTCAGAATGACATGGCGCCGACGATAAATGAAAGCTAACATCAAGGTTTAAAAAATATTTTTGAGGCCAAGTGGCAATGAGCTGCTACGGGCGACCATAGAATCTTCTACGGGCCATAGCAGGCGTGCGAAAACCACCATTTTTTCTTTCCTATTTTGGAAAGATTATTACTGAGGGACATCTTGCACCGGATCATCTTTTCTTTTATTTAGTTTTTAAGACTATTGAACAAAAAAAAATTCATATATAGATTAAAGCTATAAAACAAAGAGTTGGTTCTTAGTTTGCGTCATCCAGGATTATCCCAGTTTATATTGTACACGTTATTTTTTGTACAAGTCTCTATTTTCAGAGCACTGGATTAGATTTATATTGAAGCACTCATTTTCCTTTAATCAAGGTTCTTTTTATTATTGTTTTTTTTATATTGTTGATTATTGATTATATTATCTATCATGAAAACTACTTTGAATAAGTTACCCCTCACCATAAGTGAGTAGTCCTCTTTGAGCTAAGGGTCATGAAACTTATTTATAGATTATCCATTTAGTTCGTTATAAATCAATTACTAGAAATTTATGCGCAATTATTTTAGAAAAACTTGAATCTCTATTTATCATTCTTATTATGAAAGTAAAAGAATATCCAGATGCCTAATACAATCTGAAAGGATGTGTTTCCGCGTCCGAAAACTAGTTTTATAATAATTAAGTTTGAAATCGCGAAAGCACTTGAATGTAATTGAGGTTTTTTCCATCTTCGTAGTTGCACTATTAACGCTTTTTTGACAAATAATTGGAATGTACGAAAGCCGACAAATTATTTGCTGAAAGACACGAAAAACACGCGGGTGAAAGCAGGTATTATTCAAAATAAGTTATTTTTCCTATAAACATGTTGAGATTCTTGTAATACATGTAATTCAAATCATATGGAAACATAAAAAATAAGAACCATGACCCTAAGCTCTATTTTTATCATTATTTTCAAGAAGTTCTCATTTAAGTTATTTTTCCAAAAGTGTTTTTTAATATGTTGGTACTTAACCATTGGTTGCTCTAGAGGTTCGATAAGATAGAATTTGGTACTTAACCATTGGTCTCTGAGGTTCAATATTTTTTATACTACTCTGACATTTGTCGTACGCTGGCAGCGTGTCAAAGACAAAAATTCAGTCTCCGTAAGAAATTAGCCAATTTTTTTACTACCACAATGTGCTTGTATTTGATGTGCTTATATCTTTGATGAATAAATAAGGTTTTTGGTTCCTGTTTTGTAGTGTGTATTTCATATTAGTTACTTAACTTACTTATTTATATGTTATTATTTTAAGTCCCGAGTTTGTTTCTCTAGGAGATAAATTATTTTCTGAGATCATGCTCAAAGTTTTATTGGATGTCTCTGAGGTCGTACGCGACCAAGGATCGATACCCTTTCCCTACCCCTAGTTGAAGACCTATTTGGAGGTTGACATGGTAGGGACTCACCTAGGCCTATGGAATGGCTAAATACCAAGAGGGCGTGAGTGAATTATTTCCAATTTGTGGTATTTATCCTTAATTATGTGCGTGGAAAGTTTGTGATAATACCCTCATATCATTTGTCGTGGAGTTTTAACTATTATGGTCGTATACCCCATAGATTTTACCATCTTAATTACTACAAGTAAATGAAAAAATTTAGTGAAAAAATATTTACTCTTACTTGAAGAACTATATTTACATCATGGAAATGATTTTTCATTTTATACATAAAAATGTGTGAAAATTTAACCAAGTGGGTTGACCACTACTTATTGTCCTCTGGTTCACCAACAAGAACTAGTGTATCCATTTTCAATATTTATTTGGGATTATCTCCTATAACTCCAAGCCATAAATTATGTGAATCTATGTGCTTGTATGTATGAAGATTATGATCCGGATGTTGACAATAGTCTTGATGTTTTGATGAAAACAACACTAATAAATGTTAAAGTCAATGGTAATATCTTTCCAACTCTCCGATGATGGTGATTAACTTAAAGATATCTCAAGCCTTATCTAACAGAAGATTCAAGGTTCCATAGAAGCCCTTATGATCAATATATTTGGCAAAGGAACTTCAAAGCTTCAGAGTTATGAAAGAGAGAAAGTGTGAAAGCTCGTATGATCGTGTGTATTTGAGTGATTAGAGTTTTGTAAAAGTAGGAGAGTAAATCCCAAGATAATAAGAAAATTCTCTCTCTCTCTCTCTCTCCCCCTCACACACACACACACACACACACACACACACACACACTTAAAACACTTTTAAGGCCTCTCTTTACTTAACAAAATCACATAAAAAAGTTTTCAAGGCCTAGTCACTTGATTAGGGGGTTGTCTGCTTGATTAGGACATTTTTTTGAATTGTTGAACTGATTAAATCATATGCCTAATCGGTTATATGACGTCTAATCAAATTCATGATAGATTATGATAGTCCTTTAATGATTATTAAGTGATTTATATTAAACCCTTCCATTTTGGGCCAAAATAATCCATTATTTAAAGCATATAATCGATTAGGCCATTAATTCGGCCCATGGGTTATTTCCATTTGAGCCAATTTTTCTCCTATATAAAGGACGCATCTCCTCACTTTATTTCACACCAGAATTAAAAGTTTTCCTAATTATTTACAATTTATCTCTCTCATTTATCTCTTAAAACATTTTCTTCACCGAAGTTACCTTAGTGCCTTGTGAGTGGAAATTGCTTGTAAGGAAAGAGTTGTACTAGTGTTATGTCATTGTTTTTATTTTCAATAGTGTGATACTCTTGAAGAATTAAGTTTGGTTCTTGAGATGAACTAGTTTCAAAATCTTGGTTTGGTTATAGAACTCAACCTGTAAATGTTTTGTTTGATCATTGAGATCAACCTGTAAAATATCTACCTGGTTTATGAGTTCAGCCCATAGAAAAACTCTATTTTGGTTAGGGGTATTAACTAGTGTGAAATATATTGATTTGCTTATATCAAGGTTTCGTGGTAATAACCTGTAAAAGTTTAATATTATAGTGAAATCTCAAGAAAATCTCTTGGAGACAGGACTAGGCCAACGTTCGACAAAGCTAGGGTAACTCTTTAGGCCATCTCTCTAACTCTACCTCCTTTATTTACTTTACTTATTTATTTATTTTTCGCTGCTTTTATCTATGATTTTTTTAATGCTAATGCAATTTGTATCTTAAGTAATAAAACCTTAAAAATAATCATAAATTTTGAATACCACAATTAACCCCCTCTTGTGCTGGAAAATACTTGTTCAACAAATTATTGTCGGGGACCCTTATCTCTTTTTAGGAAGTACCAAATGTCGCTTCCCTTAACTACTAATAATTAAGACCACATTAATCTCGATATCTTTTTCTTTGTCTTTCCCATTCTAATAATGTTGTAGGGACTTATATATCCTATGTGTTATGGATAGGCCAACACACACTATCACCGGTTCGTCATGTACATTTTAGTATTTTAACTTGAGGTGTATCGAGGAAGTTATCTCATCTAATCACACTGAGTGTTATAGTAAAAGGTCTACCCAGCACGCAGTTACAGACGCTTCTGTATGGAACCACCAAGAATCATAGATTAACAATCATTTGTTCTCTTCATTCTCCTTAGGTGAGCATCAGTTCAATGTACCCCAGGGACGAGTCACTATGCCATTGAAAGCCTGCAAATTGGAACCTTCATACGACCTTTCCTTCTCTTTCCATAGCCTAAATTTTTAAAAATCTAGCATACATAATGTCACAAAAATTTTCATCATCAATCAAGATTCTAGACATGTCACATTTGGCCATGGAAACTGTCATCACTAGACGGAAGTTTTCATTTTGGACTTTGTCTACTTTCTTGCAATCCAAGAATCTAAAGACGAGCTTTTTCGGCTTCTCGATCAAGGTAGATATTTTTTCCTTGCTAATGACCATCAAATAAACAATCTTTCTTTTGATGGTTTCTTTAGAAGGAATATCTGGCCTAAGGAAATCTTCCGTGATAGAAGTGATGTAATGACATTTTCCCTTTTAGACTTCCTCTTCTTCACTATTGATATTCCCTTTTTACCTTGGCCCCGATTACCGCTTTGATAGACTTCCTGGAGGAGGTATTAACTCTATGAGAGGACCGTTTCTTTTTCAAAAAATCTTCCCAACCTCTAGACTTTTCCTTTCTTTCTTAGGTGCACTCGGTGAGGCGCCCTTTTTTTATCAAATCCTCGATGGCGTATTTCATGTGAAATCATTCGTTTTTATTATGGTCGTGAATATTATGGAAATGACAATACTTGTACTTATTCGTCCTCGAGGATTCCAAAACCGGGTAAGGGTTCTTTCTTTTTTTAACTCCATATTGGCGCGTTTTCGTCATAAATTCTCCCTAGATGTATTCAAAGGAGTGTAATAAAATAATATAGCCTAGGGTCCTCGTTCCTCGCTGTCTCTTTGAAGATTGTTGTCGTTTCCTGAAGTCCAGTGGTATCCAGGGTTGCTAGTACCCAAACTCTTTCCCCATTTTCTTCCTGGAGTTCCTCTTCCCAATTCATATAGGGTTGCTCCCTATTTTGAAAGTAACTTAAACAATAAGCTCCATTCACCCGTAGTTTCTCCCTAAACATGTATTTCGGTCTGAAACCTTTCTTAAATATTCAACACTTCATTTTATCGTTTATTCTTCCCATTGCCATTTCCACTTTAGTAAAATAGTCAATGTACTACCGCAAGGCTTCTTTCTTCCCCTACATGATTCCATTAAGGACCTCCATAGTTGTAGGCCGTTGTTTCTGGGCAATATACTAGATGTTCAGTGAGAGTTAACACTAAGAGCTTACATATCAAGGCTTCATGGGCGTGGTAATAATAGAACCTATTTTCGAAGTGCTCTACATGCTCGTCAGGGACCCCAATCTTGTTGTAGTTAGTCAGCTTTGGAAGCTTCTCTAAGGATCTAGGTATTTTTCTATCAAGGATGCATGTAGACAATAAATTCCTCTTTTGGTCTACTAGATGAGCATATAAGTCGTATTTGTTTCCCCTTTAGGAATGATGTGCCAGCGAATTACAATAACTACGAGCTTCGAGTGGAGTATGGCTTCCTCCCCTTTTTTCATAGCTAAGAGAACAATTATGGTGTCCCGTACTTTGGTGGAATATTGAAGAACATGGAGTAAATTCATATGGTGAGGAAGCTCTGGTAGATATTGGATATGATGTCTCGGCAGGACATTTGTGTGAAGCCTTTCCTCATATGTTGTTATCTATTGAAGGGGGTATTATAAATTTTATTTAATTTTCATAATCCCATCTTCCAGGAATTAGTAGATATGTTGTTGCACCAAGTTATACACATTTTTCAATAGGTTAGTGGCTTCATGCATGCCTAGATTGGCTTTTAGTAGTTAAAGGCTAGGGAACATCTCTGGCTTAGGTACCACATGTTGTACACTAGGTCGGTTCGAAGGTTCATCTTAATAAGGTGGAGGAAAAGGCTTAGAGGTCGGAAAATGTTAGAATCCCACTAGATTTATTCTTGGAAGATCCAAATATTGTGGTGTTGGAACAGAAGTCAAAATTACTAATACTAGACCATCCATCTCCCGTGGAGAAGGATAGACCTTACTAGATTGAGTCGTTGCATTGGCGGATTTAGCATATCAAGTTACTTTTAAATTCACCGTATATTTGGAATTTTGGCAACAGATTATTTGGGAAGAGATCGATGTTTGCCAAGAAAGAATCAAAGATTCAGATCTGCAAGGGAGAAACAATTGTTCTTCGTGGAATTCATAGGAATTAGATGTCGATGACCACAAACAACGCCACTGTTCAATTCAAAAACAGAAATGATCGATGAAATGAATAGAGAATGCCCTAGTATTGTGGATTTGTGCTTTAGATACAGTGGATAAGGGGATGACCTGAAAGTTTAATACTCCAACACCCAAGTCAATAAGAGAATAATGTGCAATGTGAAAGTGGTAATGGATTTGAATATTTGAAACAACATGTTTTACTCTTTATATAGTGAGAGAAATTAAAATCGTCAGCATGATGTAACGTACACTATACAAGTATCCTTTGGATCTAGATAGCAATCGACACGTCTAGAGTGATCATGTGTTTCATGCACTTTACTGCCTAACGATGCTCTTGGGCCTGTTGCTTTGGGCCTGTTGCTTTGGGCCTTGCGAACGACCCATAACAAATTATATTCTTTGTGGTATTATGAATAATGGCGAGAAGGTTTATACTAAGGGTTCATTTTTAGAGTTGAGGGGCAAAATTACAACACTCCTTTTTGGTAATCTAAACAATATAATTCCTCCACTAACCCACATGTAATGGCCACTTCAATAGAAATGAGAGACATCAACCCACATTTAGTGGCCACTTCAATAGAAATGAGAGACATCAACCCACATTTAGTGGCCATCATAACAATTGATCTTCGACTAGAAAAAGTGCTTTGAAGTATCAAGTGTTGATACGAAAACGACGTTAATTTGATCTGCGTAGTGTGATCGGTCGTCGAAATTTAATTTGATTTTAATTAATTAAAGGAATTAATAATAATAATAATAATAATAATAATAATAATAAAGTGTTTATTATTGTCTTGTGGTGATCGGTTATGGCCTTAGTTTTCCTTTGTTTTGTTTTGGGTTTTTAAAATACGACCTGCGTGTCGTGCCTCTCTCTTAATCTCCCAAATGTAACTTCTTTTCTCATCTCACTCCCTCGTATGTAAAACGAGTTTCTTTCATGTAATGTAATGATATGAAGAAAGCAAAGAAGTCAGTGCCAAAGGAGGACAACCTTGAAGATCTTGCTTGGAGAAGCTTAGATCGTTGTAGGTTAGCTTAGGTTCTCTCATTGGCTTGGGAGAACAATTGCGCTAGGGGCCATAACTGTTTCATTATGTATGTATGTATGTTGATGCATGTGAATGTATGTTGATGCATGTGAGAGACGGTTTATATGATAAACAAGCCGGTGAGATCAGAAAAATTGCAATTCCCTTAAATTAAATATTAAGTTTATGCTTTCCAAGTTTTAACACTCATCAAGACTAGTAATGGATAATGTAGGTTTCGCCTACGCGAGGTGCATGATCTATATATTAGTAAGGTGCGATGGGATAATTGTAATATCCAACTGTTAAAACAATGGGTCAAACTTAACTAAACAAATTATGAGAATATTATATATGTTTGCTTTCCAAGTTTTAGCACTCATCAAGACTGGTATCGAATAATGTAGGTTTCGCCTACGCGAGGTGCATGTTTTGTATTAGTTAAGGTGCGATGGGATAATTGTAATATCCAACTGCTAAAACGATGAGTTAAACTTGATTATAATTTTCTTATATATGTTTAGAAGCAAGAGTTGGGAATAATCCATATGATGGATTGGAATAAGGAGTTATTCACCCAATTGAAATTTTCGAGAGTTGTATGAGATACAATTGGAAGGAGTTCCTACCTAAATAACCTAGTTTTGTGTAATCCGCCTACGCGGACTTAGAACGAAGTGAAATATGGATCTCGACCCACTAGAAAATCTTCCAACGGGATTTTCCGAATCAGATGATGAGGGTCATTTATTTTGAGTAAAATAGTGGGAGCATGTTTAATTAAAGGCCTAATTGAATATGTCAATGATACTTATATTTTCATTAATCCTTATGTAGATTACCATGACAGCAAACACCTCTAACAACATCCTGCGATCAATCCTTGATAAGGAAAAATTGTCTGGGACAAATTTCCTGGATTGGCACCGAAACCTGAGGATTGTCCTCAAACATGATAAAAAGCTGTATGTCTTGGAGACACCTGTTCCTGAAGAGGAACCTCCTAGTTCTGCACCTAAGGCAGAAAGAGATGCTTATAAGAAGCATGTCGATGATGCCAATGAAACTGCTTGTCTCATGCTAGCTACCATGAACTCAGAATTGCAAAAGCAACATGAGAACATGTCAGCGTTCGATATGATCGAACACCTGAAGTTGCTCTATCAAGAGCAAGCAAGGCATGAGAGGTTTGAAGTTTCAAAAGCCCTTTTTCAAAGCAAGTTAGCTGAGGGAGCCCCTGTAGGTCCCCATGTACTCAAGATAATTGGGTATGTGGAAAACCTTGAGAGATTGGGTTTTCCCCTCGAAAAGGAACTTGCAACTGATTTGATCTTGCAATCGTTGCCAGATAGTTTCAGTCAATTTGTCCTAAATTTCAATATGATTGATATGGACAAATCTCTTCCTGAACTGCTCGCCATGTTAAGAACTGCCGAGCAGAATCTGAAGTCAAAAGGGAAGTCCATTATGATGATCGGAAATGGAAAGAGACAGAATAAAAGGCCCACTAAGCAGAGTGATAAGGGGAAGGGCAAGGAAGTTGCCAATCCCAAACCCACTGCTGCTTTGAAGCCTAGTGGAGGCATAGCAAAAGAAGGCACCTGCTTCCATTGCGGTAAGACCGCACACTGGAAGAGGAACTGCCCAAAGTACCTGGAAGATAGGAAGAATGGAGTAGAGACTCCAACTTCAGGTATTTTTGTTATTGAAATTAATTTGTCTACTTCTGCATCATGGGTATTAGATACTGGATGCGGTTCTCACATTTGTACAAATGTGCAAGAACTAAAAAGGAGTAGAAAATTGGCAAAAGGTGAAGTCGACCTACGAGTTGGTAATGGAGCAAAGGTTGCTACCTTAGCCGTAGGAACTTATGAATTGACTTTACCTAGTGGTTTAATAATTCAGTTAGAGAACTGTTATTATGTACCAGCAATTAGCATGATTATTATTTCCGTTTCTTGTTTGGACAAGTTCGGTTTTTCATTCATAATAAAGAACAATTGTTGTTCAATTTATTTGAATGATATATTCTATGCAACTGCACAAATGAACAATGGACTATATGTCATTGATCTTGAAATGCCTATTTATAACATTAATACTAAAAGGATGAAACCTAATGAGTTAAATCCAACTTACCTTTGGCATTGTCGATTGGGCCACATAAATGAGAAACGCATTTCCAAACTCCATAAAGATGGACTGTTGGACTCTTTTGATTATGAATCATATGAGACATGCAGATCTTGTTTAATTAGAAAGATGACAAAGTCTCCATTCACAGGAAAAGGTGAAAGAGCTAATGATCTTTTGGCCCTCATACATACTGATGTATGTGGTCCACTGAACATAACAGCCAGAGGAGGTTTTCAGTACTTCATCACATTCACTGATGATTTCAGTAGATATGGTTATGTGCATTTAATGAAACACAAATCAGAGTCCTTTGAAAAGTCCAAAGAATTCAAGAGTGAAGTACAAAACCAACTAGGTAAGAATATTAAAGCTCTTCGATCAGATCGAGGTGGTGAATATTTAAGCCTAGAGTTTGATGACCATCTGAAAGAGTGTGGGATCCTATCCCAACTCACTCCTCCTGGAACACCCCAATGGAATGGTGTGTCTGAGAGAAGAAATCGAACCCTGTTGGACATGGTCCGATCCATGATGAGTCAAGTCGATCTTCCAAACTCCTTTTGGGGACATGCATTGTTGACCGCAGCTTACACACTTAACCGTGTTCCATCCAAAAAGGTTGATAAGACACCATATGAGATATGGAGTGGTAAGAGACCACATATGTCTTACATGAAGATTTGGGGTTGCGAAGTTTATGTGAAACGACAAATTTCAACTAAGCTTGAGCCTAAATCTGACCAATGCTTATTTGTGGGGTATCCTAAAGAAACAAGAGGATATTACTTCTACAATCCTTCTGAGGGCAAAGTGTTTGTCGCTCGAACTGGAGTTTTCCTAGAAAAGGATTTTATTTCCAAAGGAACCAGTGGGAGGAAAGTAGAGCTTGAAGAAATTCAAGAATCACAAAGCATCGATACACCTATGGAGGAATTAGAGCAGGAAACACAAATGGTTGTGGAAGAGCAACCTGCTCAAGTAGAACAAGACCAGCGTAGGTCAGGCAGGATACGTCACCTACCTGAGAGATATGAATATCTCATAACAGATCAAGGTGATGTATTACTCACGGATCAAGATGAGCCTGTGACCTACCAAGAGGCCATAATTGGTCCCGAGTCTGAGAAGTGGCTAGAGGCCATGAAATCCGAAATAGATTCCATGTACACGAACCAAGTTTGGAACTTGGTAGAGCCTCCTGTAGGAGTTAATCCTATAGGATGCAAGTGGGTCTTCAAAAAGAAGACTGACATGGATGGTAAGGTACATACCTATAAGGCAAGACTGGTTGCAAAAAGGATATAAACAAATTCATGGTGTTGACTATGATGAAACCTTTTCAGCAGTTGCAATGCTTAAATCTGTTCGGATTTTACTTGTTATCGCTGCATATCATGATTATGAAATATGGCAGATGGATGTCAAAACTGCTTTCCTTAATGGGAATCTTCTTGAGGATGTGTACATGACACAGCCTGAAGGATTTGACATACCTGAAGAAGCCCATAAGATATGTAAGCTACAAAGATCAATCTATGGATTGAAGCAAGCTTCCAGAAGCTGGAATCTTTGTTTTGATGAAACGGTAAAACAATATGGATTCATCAAGAACGAAGATGAGCCTTGTGTCTACAAGAAGGTTAGTGGGAGCATGATCGTGTTCCTGGTGTTATATGTAGATGACATATTACTCATTGGAAACGATGTCCCTACCCTGCAACAAGTAAAGACTTGGTTGGGGAATTGCTTTTCTATGAAGGACCTAGGTGAAGCAGCCTATATATTAGGAATCAGAATCTATAGAGATAGATCACAAAAACTGCTTGGCCTAAGTCAGAGTACATACATAGACAAAGTGCTGAGATGCTTTAATATGCATGATTCCAAGAAAGGATTCATACCTATGCAACATGGCCTGTGTCTATCAAAAACATAATCCCCTTCAACTAAGGAAGAAAGGGAACACATGAATAAGATTCCATATGCATCTACAATATGATCTATCATGTATGCCATGTTATGTACTCGACCAGATGTCTCGTATGCTTTAAGTGCAACGAGTAGGTACCAATCTGATCCTGGTGATGCCCATTGGGTAGCTGTTAAGAATATCCTTAAGTACTTGAGAAGGACTAAGGAATCATTCTTGATATATGGAGGTCAGGAAGAGTTGGCTGTAATTGGTTACACTGATGCTAGCTTCCAGACAGATAAGGATGACTTTAGATCGCAATCTGGTTATGTGTTTTGCTTGAACGGTGGCGCTGTGAGCTGGAAAAGTTCGAAGCAAGATACAGTTGCTGATTCTACAATCGAGGCCGAGTATATTGCTGCCTCAAGTGCAGCAAAGGAAGCTGTTTGGATCAGGAAGTTCATTAGTGAACTTGGCATAGTCCCTAGCGTTGTGGATCCCATTGGTCTCTATTGTAATAACAATGGTGCTATCGCACAAGCTAAGGAGCCTAGATCTCACCAACGATCCAAACACATACTTAGGCGTTATCATCTCATTCGAGAGATAATAGATAGAGGAGATGTGAAAATATGTAAAGTACCTACACTTGACAATATAGCTGACCCACTGACAAAGCCTCTTGCGCAGCAGAAGCATGATGGCCATACTAGATCAATGGGCATACGGGGTATGTCTGATTGGCTCTAGTGCTAGTGGGAGATTGTTGGTGTAAGCCCTAGAGGCCAATACTTTTGGTACTTGTATCGAATTATTTATTAATAATAAAAGGCATTTTCTTTATTATGGTTGATTAATAAAGTCCCTAGAATAGATAGTCCGTTTAATGTATTAAGTGTGACTTAATCATGAGAACACATTAAAAATAAGGGCACTGTTCTTAAAGTATCCGTAGTCGAGCTTTAATGTGAAGTGGGATAACATTAAAGCATTAAGATTATTATGTTTGTAGACTGATGATCACATCTCATGGATCATGGATAAAGAGTTATCAAGTCTTAAACATAGGTATGAATATTAGGAGTAATATTTATACCGGATTGACCCGCTATGAGAATACTATATAGAAAGTTATGCAATGTGTCATAAGTTATTCTCATGGTGATAATAGTGTATACCACTCTTCGACCTGAAACCACTATGGATCCTAGATGTAGAGTCGAGTGCTTTATTGCTGATTCAACGTTGTCCGTAACTGGATAACCATAAAGACAGTTGATGGGTACTCCACGAAGCATGTTGAGGGACATGAGTGTCCTAGATGGAATTTGCCAATCCTGCGTAACAGGATAAATGTCTATGGGCCCAATATTGAACTGGACAAGGGTGACACGGTCTATACCTTGTGTTCAATATAGACATAAGGGCAAAGGGGTAATTGTACACATAATTATTATCACAGGAGGTTTTGTCAGATCACATGACATTTTCGTGACTTGGGTAGCAGTGATGTGTTGTTAGATACCGCTCACTGTTTATTATGTTACATGCGTGATTTAATATAATTGCCAACGCCGCGAAAACCTATAGGGTCACACCCAAAGGACGGATTGATGAGAGATAGAGTAACTAAGGAACACCGTAAGGTACAGTGCACTTAAGTGGGAGACGAAATATGGTAAGGTACCAAATACTTAAGTGATTTTGGGCATATTATAAGATATGGGCCAAAATACACTTAAGTGGGCTTTTTAGCTTGAAGCCCACACAAGTGGTTCTATAAATAGAACCCCTTGGGTAGAAGCATTGTCACTCCAATCCACTCAGACAGAAATTCAAGTAGAGACTTGGAATTTTGTTTCCCTCTTTCTCTCACTCAAAGCCTTCATTCATAACAGCTAGCACTGCGATTGAAGGAATCCGTTCGTGTGGACTGAGTAGAGACGTTGTCATCGTTCAACGTTCGTGATCGCCCCGTGGATCTGTATCAAAGGTTTTGATCATTATCGGAGATCTGCACCAAAGGTTTGAATCGCCACAAGAGGTAACGATTCTATCACTGATCATGCCCATTCATAAGGATCACTAAATGGAGAAATTTTTAAATTCCGCTGCGCCTTGGATGACAATTCTCCAACACTTTTGTCACTAAATCATCAAGATCGAGATATTCAAATAACACAAAATGACATATTCAAGCCAACATCTTCATCAAAAATGTTAAATATCAGCATTTTCGCGAGCACAATAACTCAAGGCTTGATAATACATGCGTGCGGGGACACACATACACACAAACACGAAGTTGTCAAAGTTGTAGGATGTAGATCTTCTTGCAAGAAATTTTTGGGGTTGAAGGTCTCATGACAAGAGTCACAATTCGACCAAAGTCGTCGAATATAAACAAATAAGAGAGTGGCATATCACTGGTAATAAGAAAGCATGCACAACCAAAAACTTGGATAGATTAATAGCTAGGTAACTTGTGACATAATACATGAAAAGGAGAGTGGAATTTAGTCAAGCCAGCAATTGCGAGCCTATTGACAATGTGTATTGAGGTAGAAAATCTGCATCCCCAAACTTGAGGGTAATGGAAGAATGAGATAACAAAGTAAGCCCCACTTCCACAATGTGTCTATGTTTTCTTTCAATTGTGCCATTTTGATGAGAGTTGTGAGGACAAGTTAACCTATGTGATATGCCTAGTTCGTGGAGATGCTTAGTGAAAGGTATAAACTCTTCCCCATAATCTAAATGTAATGCCTTGATATTGGTGTTAAATTGAGTTTTAACAAAGCAGAGGAACAACTTGAACACATGTAGGGCCTCTAACTTTTGATGCAAGAATTATATCCAAGTGTACTTGGTGTAGGCATCCACAAAGCCAATGTAGTAGTAACTCTGAACTAGGTGGATGAGGTGCATGGCCCCAAATATAACTATGCACAAAATCAAAGGGAGCAGTATAGATAGTGGAAGATAAGGGAGCGTGTATTCTATGAGATTTTCCCAAGCAACAAGATTTACAAAAAAAAATAGTTCCTTTATTGGAGACATTTATATTACAATGTTTTAAAGTAAGTCTAACAGCAAGAAAATAAGCATGACCTAACCTATGTTTCCAAAAAGAACTAGTGTTAGGCTTACTTACATCAGAAATAACAGAATAAGAAATTGAATTGATAGTTTTATGCAAAGAAAAGGAACCACCATGACTCCTGGAAGATGTCCTTGAAGGATCCATTAGTAATTATGGAATTAAATATAAGCCATTTGAGTCAAGGTAGCCTTTAAGAAGAATGAGCTTAGAAACTTGAGGTTTAACATAACACTTATCAGCAATAAATTCAAACACAACTCTATTATCTTTTGAAATTTTGGAGACTGAAATCAAGTTTCTTGTCATGCAAGGAACATATAGTATATCATTAAAAGCAAGATAACTAGTATGTTTTGATTTGGGAAGCACGCATGAGTACCCTACACAATTAATGGCTAAGGGCTGACAATTAGCTACATAAACACGACTTTGACCTGCTTAAAGTTTCTTGTTATGCGAGAAATAAGCATTGAGAGTAAGATGATAAGATGCATTTGAGTCATCTAACCAGGTTTGTTTCTCAAGCTCCTCAGGCAGAGAATATTCATGAGTTGTGGCCATCATCGTTATGAAGTGAGGGTCAGAGGTTGATGCTTCAAAATTTTGATTTGGTGTACCTTGGAACTCTGTCATATTGGACTAAGCTTGTATAGGTGTGAAGGATTCATCAAACCTATGCCAACATTTAGCAACAACGTGACCATATTTCCCACACATTGACAAGTGGGTCGATTACCTGAAGAGGAACAACCTCTTCCATAACCTCAACCATGGGCCATGCATCTCGTGTCTTGATTTTTTTTTGCAAAAATTTCACAGACATCACTTGTTTATTGATTTGTGTGAGCCACATTTGCAGTATCACTAGAAATAACTAATTCCCGCCTGAACTTGTCAAGTTGAGCTTCCTGAACATAGATGAGTGCTTCAACGTCAAAGAGTGTTAGAGGCTCATGATTTCCATGCATTTGCGTGACAAAAAGATTATACTCTTCTTGTAATTCATCAAGGATGAAGTCAACCTAATCTTGATTTGATATTGAGTCTCCAACAACAAGTAAAGAATTTGAAATGGCTTTAACTCGAAGCACATATTTAGTAATGGATATATTTCCTTTCTTCATGGATTTTAACTTAACACGAAGTTGCCTAGCTCATGCCTTCATATGAGCATTAAAGTATCTGTGAATCTTGTCTCATACTTCAAAAGCATGCTTGCAAGATAACACTCGAGGTAACACAAATTCATATATGATAGGTATAAGCAAGATAAACACGGTTTGGTCCTGCACAGTCTAAGCTTCATACTCTTTAGACATTTTGCCTTCAATGCATCTTGTCCAGGTTTTGATCTTTTGTGGAATTTGAGGATTATGCACTCTTTGAGTGAGGATGAAACCTTGAAGTTGCTGACTCCACATGAGGTCATTGTTGTCTTGAAGTTTGATCAAAAAATTTGGATCAAAGTGATGCGGTGAAGATGAGTCAGAGACATTGATTGTGATTACCTGAGAATTATGAGGCAGGCTTCTGACTATTGTAGCTTGACACGTTTCGGCCATGGCAACGCATGC